>NC_053432.1:34302783-34465706 GCF_007990345.1 Gossypium hirsutum
ATCTAACTAGATGCAATATAAGTACAAGTATTCGGATTAATCCCTAACACTCCTCAATCATCAATAAAGTACTGATCAGGCATAAATGCATTGATCCCCCAAAAAAACTCCACAAAATGAATAGCACCATACTACCAGAATGAATCCACACAAAGTGCTAGAATGAATCACACTGTGGTGCCAACTGCTCCTACCAACAACATATACAAATCCTATGCATGTCAATTTACCATGTCTAGCATCGTTTAATAGGTGACCCTCATTATTGTTTATCATCCATCTAAAATCTAATTCCTAAAACATAATTATAGTTTCATGCTTACTTATGTCATAAGTGCATTCACCAATATATGTATCATTCAATGAATTTACTATCAAAAATCATTTAAGCTTATCATTAAAGTCCTTATAATTCTTATCGTGGAATATACTAATTTTATACATGTGCATCATCTTAACATCTACCAATATAACATCATAACTATTTCATGGCATAGAATCCATTCATCTCAATTACCTGTGTTGATGATAATATTACAACTTATATCGTCCCGGGGAAGTGGTTTCCTGGGGCCCACCAAAACCTGAGTCATGAAAGAATATAATTAGCTTGTCCAATATTTGGATGCTTATAATATCATATATGTATATATGCATGTGTGAAAATTTCATGTTTGAATTTTGTCAATTGTAAGTGAATTTTATCAAATAGGACTTATGTGAGAAAATTTAGAAATGTGCTAGGCAAATGTGAAATGGCCTATTAATGCATGTTGTGAAAATGATGGTTTGCATGTCAATTTACCCAAATTTAAGCTTAGTGGCCGCCATGCTATGAGTGGAAACATGTCACAAACATGTTATGTTAGTGATGTATGTTAGGAAAAATAAAATAAGGAGTATGGGTAATAAAGAAATGGAAAAAAAAGGAAAGAATGTGTGTGATTGTCTCCCCCCCTATTGCCGTGAGTGGAAGAAAAGAAAACAAAAAAAAAGTGTCATCCTTTGGTTCATCCTTGGCCGAAAATCTAAGGAAGAAGGAAGGAGTTCTTGCTTCATGTTTGGTTTGGAAGAGGATTAGGAGGAGGTTCGGCCATACTTGTATCTAGATTAAGGTATGTTGATGTTGTGCCATGAGATTCATGCATGTTTTTAGTTGCTACTTGAGTTAATAGCCATGGTTCAATCTTTGCTATGTCATGGGATATATCGCAAGGTTTTTGTTATGTCATTGCATCTAATGTGAACTTGTTATGATACATGTGATGGTGGATTGATTAACTCTTGGATTTTCTTTTTAGCATTTTTGAGTGAGACATTAAGTTTTTTTTAACCATGATCAAATTGAAATGGTAAGGTTTGTGATGTATTCGGCCATGGTATATCCATAAGTATGATTTATGCTTATTGCATGGTAGGTAAGATTTGTGTTTTGGATTTATGTTTATGTTTGGTTATAATCACCTTGTGATTCGGCTCTTACACACACACATATATATATGTTGCACATGATGTATTGGCATGACATATATAATATCTCAAGGTATATATTTTCATATGATGGTGTTTCGGTTATGGAGTAAATGATGATGCGTATTGAGTTATAATATGTAATGCATTAGTTAGTAAAATGTATGCCGTTTGTGTGTGGTATTAAGTATATAATTGGCCTAACATAAACATGCATATTCGGCCACATGAATAGTACATAGGTTGATGTGTTTGTTCGGCCATAGGTAAGCATATTGAAGGATTTATCTTGACTTAGAAAATTCGGCTAAGGAGAATACTAACTAATGTGTTGAGTTTGATTCATGATTCCGTACATATGTGACTTTGATGTCTAATGAATTATATATGGGCTAAGTACCTTGAGTTCCTCTTTTCGATGCTCAAATGATTAAATCAATTTATTTGTTAAATTAAGCTCAAGAGCAAAGGGGAACTAAATCCGATAAAGGGAAGGAAAAAGTGGTCGAATAGCCATCAAAATCGTTCGACAACATCCGAGGTAAGTTTTCGAGTAATGGAACTTAGATTATGATTTGATTAGATCATATTTTAAGCGAATCAAAATCATGCTCTTTGTATGTGGCTATTGAGCCGAAATTGCAAGAGTGATAAGTGTCTTGTGTTTGAGTTTTGCTAATGAAAATGAAATACGAATGTGTCATGATTTATTGTTAAATGTGCATGGTTATTCGAATGATGTCCGGGCTAAGTCCCGAAGGCTTTGTGCTAAGTGACCATATCCGGACTAAGATCCGAAGGCTTTGGCTTTGGTGCGAGTTACTAAATCCGGGTTAAGTCCCGAAGGCATTTGTGCAGTTACTATAACCGGGCTATGTCCCGAAGGCATTTGAACGAGTAGCTATATCCGGTTAATTCCGAAGGTACGTGATTCAGGAATGAACGATCTTGCTGTAAAAATTTCAGTTAATACGCTTGTAACATCCCAACATTGAGGTATGTTTCGTATGTGCTTTGAATTAGTTGAGCCCTTACAAATAAGTATTCGCTCAGTTGATAAATGAGCTACCGGCCTTTGGCTAAGTTGATCTTTGTGTATGAATATAAGGGTTCGTTATGTGAAGTAAGTATGATATTGAAAATTTGTGCATATGAAATTATCTGTTTAGCTACATGAATGCTATACTTTGGTTGTGTCTAAATTCTTTGCTCAAAACTTACTAAGCATTTAATGCTTACTCTGTTTCTTTGATTCTCTGTTTTATAGATTTTGGTTCTTCAGCTATCGGACTCGGGATTTTGAAGTCGAAGTCGCCCACACTATCAAAGCTCCTTTTGGTATACTTTTGGTTGAACTTTGAAATGGCATGTATAGGACTACCATTTTTGTTGTGGGTCATGGACCCTTTGGATTTGTATAATTTTGGATAGCCATGCAAAATGGCTTATATATGTTTGAGCATAATGTTATAATCATTTGGATGGATATGGTTATTGAGAGGTGTGGATATGCTTAACAAGGATTGGCCATAGGAATGGTTAATCACTATCATAATTTGTGCTATTTATGCTAAAAGGGCTAGTTGAATCATGGAAACTATGAAATAGGTAAAGTCTACCTTAAAGGCAGATGCTGACAGCAGCAGTGATGTAGATTTGGAAAATCACTAAAAATAGTAGGAATGGAATTAAATAGTGAATAAATTATTTAAACTAACCTTGATGAATCTATTTTCATAGGAAAGTAATGAAACGATCATATGAACAGTATGTTAAGAGATATTCAGGTTTTCGTGAGACAGGGCCAGAACGGTTTCTGGATTCCCTGTTCGACTTTGGAAATTCATTATAAATGAACCAGAGATAATTAGAAGTCATGCCATATATTCATAGATTCCTTTTTGAGTCTAGTTTCTATAGAAACAAACGGCATCAGTATTGAAGCCTTGTACAGGGAGATATCCAAGTCGTAATGCGCAAAGGTCAGTGTAGTCTATCCCTGTAACATGAGAGATTTGACTAATAAAATGTACTAATTGGCCCTACAAAAAATTCTAGAAAAATTTTTGTAGATGCATATATGAGTCTAGTTTCAGGGAAAAATAACGAAACTTATTTTCGAGTTGTGAAACTCAAGATATGATTTTTGAGGTGACAGTGACGCAGTTAGCCAGCTTGCCTGGAAATTTAAAATGGATTGTGCAAAGAAGTGATTTAAGTCTGCAAACCCCTCGTGTCCGACTCCGGCGACGGACTCGGGTAGGGGTGTTACAATTTTATTGGTATCAGAGATACGGTTTAGTCGATTCTAGGACTACTGTAATGCGTTGGGTCTAGCTATACATGCCATTTTATGTGATTATTTGATGTGTGGTGATTTCTGACATTTGCAAATGTGTTTATTTATAGTAATGGATCCCGATCCCGACCGAGCGGTAGCTGATGATCTTGAGAGTGTAGCGCCTGCTCCCGCACAAGGGACAGCTCCGGTGGACTCTCATCCTATTGCTGGTAATCCGAATGATGAGGCTAGACAAGCTTTCTATAGCGTGATGAATGATTGGTTCAACCAATACATTCGAACTAATACTGCTGTTCCACAACCTCCATTCCCGACAAATACCACCCCCGCACCTACAATACCTCCGGTAACGGACCAAATAAGGTCAAATAAGCCCCTAGTTGACAGAATCTGAAAACACGAGGCTACTGAATTTAAAGCTACGGACAGCGATGATGCCGAGCAAGCTGAATTTTGGTTGGACAACACTATCCGGGTACTCGACGAGCTATTTGCGCACCCGATGAGTGCCTAAAGTGTACTATCTCCTTGCTACGTGATTCTGCCTACTATTGGTGGAATACATTGACTTCTGTTGTGCCTAGAGAGCAAGTAACTTGGTAATTCTTCCAAACCGAGTTTCGAAAGAAGTATATCAGTCAGAGATTCATTGACCAAAAAGAAAGGAATTTCTTGAACTCAAACAAGGTTCCATGTCGGTTACCGACTATGAACGAAAATTTGTGAGGCTTAGCTGGTATGCGCGAGAATGCATTTCTTCAGAAGCTGTGATGTGTAAACGTTTCGAAGATGGACTGAATGATGACATAAAGCTGTATGTTGGCATGTTAGAAATCCGAGAATTTGTGGTACTTGTCGAGCGAGCTTGTAAAGCCGAGGAGCTCAGTATGGAGAAAAGAAAAGCTGAGGTGGGAGCAAGGGAGTTTCGTAAGAGGTATTCGGGGAAGCCCTTCCCACAGTCATCGAAGAAATTTAGAGATGGCTTAGGCCGGTCTAGAGACACTTCAGGCTTTTCTAGACGAGATCGCGATCGACCCCCTGTGAGTGCACGAGTCACTTTGGTCACTAGTGTTGGAAATGATCGTCGGGACAGAGCGGAGTGCTAGTATTGTGGTAAATGGCATTCGGGGAGTTGTAGATTCCATGATCGCTCCTGTTACAAGTGTGGATCAGTTGACCACTTCATTAAAGATTGCTCGAGGTTGTCTAAACAGAATATAAATCAGAGCGGGAAACCGGGTGCTACCACTGCTCGAGGTAGACCATCCAGAAATACGGGCAATGCTAGTGGTGGTCAGAGAGGATCTAGAGATGCTACGACCAGATCTGAGGCTCGTGCTCCTGCTAGGACTTATGCTATACGCGCACGCGAAGATGCTTCCTCGCCAGATGTTATTACGGGTACTTTTACTCTCTTTGATAGTAAAGTGATTGCTTTGATTGACCCTGGTTCTACTCATTCTTATATATGAGAAACCTTAGCATCCAGTAAGACTTTACCTATTGAGTCTACTGAGTTCGTAATTCGGGTGTCAAATCCCTTGGGTCGTTATGTGCTTGTCGACAAAGTGTGTAAGAAATGCCCCCTAGTAATTCGAGATTCCTGTTTTCCGGCGGACTTGATGCTTTTGCCGTTTGATGAATTTGATGTTATTCTTGGTTTGGATTGGTTGACCGTGCATGATGCGGTTGTGAATTGCAAAAGCAAGACTATTGATTTGAGGTGCGCAAATAACGAGATAATCCGAGTTGAGTCTATGGACTTAAAGGGGTTGCCAGCTATAATATCAGCAATGTTGGCCCAGAAATATGTAAGAAAAGGGTGCGAAGCATACCTTGCGTATGTACTTGATGACAAAGCATTAGAAAAGAAACCCGAATCTGTGCTGGTGGTTTGTGAATACCCGGATGTTTTTCCTGAAGAATTACCGGGTTTACCACCTGTTCGGGAGGTAGAGTTTGGTATTGAGCTTGTACCTGGAACTACGCCAATTTCGATAGCTCCGTATCGTATGGCACCAACCGAGTTAAAAGAATTGAAAGCTCAGTTGCAAGAGTTGACGGATAGAGGTTTCGCTCGACCAAGTTTCTCACCTTGGGGTGCACCAGTATTGTTTGTGAAAAAGAAGGACGGAACCATGAGGTTGTGCATTGACTATCGTCAGCTGAATAAAATGACGATAAAGAATAAATATCCGTTACCGCGTATTGATGATTTGTTTGATCAACTAAAGGGAGCCTCAGTGTTTTCAAAGATAGATTTGAGATCGGGTTATTACCAATTGCGAATTCGAGATTCGGATATACCCAAAACTGCTTTCAGAACGAGATGTGGCCACTACGAGTTCTTAGTGATGCCGTTTGGGCTCACTAATGCCCCTACGGTATTTATGGATTTGATGAATCGGATCTTCAGACAGTATTTGGACCAGTTCGTAGTTGTGTTCGTTGACGACATCTTGGTCTATTCAAGAGATGAGACCGAACAAGCTGAGCACCTGAGATTAGTGTTGCAAATTTTACGGGATAAGCAGTTATATGCTAAGTTCAGTAAGTGTGAGTTCTGGTTAAGAGAGGTTAGCTTCTTGGGCCATGTGGTATCTGCATCGGGTATTCGAGTTGACCCGAGCAAAATTTCAGCCATACTTAACTGGAAGCCTCCGAGAAATATTACTAAGGTTCGGAGCTTTTTGGGACTTGCCGGTTACTACCGATGGTTTGTAAAAGGTTTCTCGATGATAGCCACACTGATGACGAAGCTACTTCAAAAAGATGTTAAGTTCAAATGGACAGAAAAGCGTCAGAAAAGTTTTGATCAACTGAAAACTTATTTGACCGAAGCTCCAATTCTAGTGCAGCCCGAATCAGGCAAAGAGTTTGTCATTTATAGTGATGCGTCCCTACTTGGGTTAGGTTGCGTATTGATGCAAGAAGGTCGAGTTGTGGCCTATGCGTCGAGACAATTAAAGCCACATGAGAAAAATTATCTGACCCATGATCTCGAACTAGCTGCCATCGTATTCACTTTAAAAATATGGCGACATTACTTATTTGGTGAAAATTTCCATGTATTTCGGATAAAAAAGTCTCAAATATTTGATGACTCAAAGAGACTTAAATCTGCGACAAAGACGTTGGCTCGAGTTGTTAAAGGATTATGAGCTTGTCATTGACTATCACCCGGGAAAAGCTAATGTGGTTGCGGATGCCTTAAGCCGTAAATCACTGTTCGCTTTACGAGCGACGAATGTACACTTGTCTGTTCTACCCGACAATGTGTTAGTAGCTGAATTAAAAGCCAAACCATTATTGATTCCTCAAATTCGTGAGGCTCAGAAATTCGATGATGAATTGGTTGCAAAACGGGCTGAATGTGTTCCGAATGTGGAATCAGAGTTTCAAGTTGATGATGACGATTGCTTGAGGTTCAGAAATCGTTTGTGTGTTCCAAGAAATTCAGAACTTATTTCGATGATTCTGAACGAAGCTCATTATAGCCGAATGTCGATTCACCCGGGGAGTACGAAAATGTACAACGATCTGAGACGTCAGTTTTGGTGGCATGGTATGAAACGAGACATTTCCGATTTTGTTTCGAAGTGTTTAATATGTCAGCAAGTAAAGGCGGAACATCAAGTGCCTACGGGTTTACTTCAGCCGATCATGATACCTGAATGGAAATGGGATTGAGTCACGATGGATTTTGTGTCTAGGTTGCCACCGTCGACAAGTAAGAAAGATGCGATTTGGGTTGTTGTTGATAGACTGACTAAGTCGGCTCATTTTATCCCCGTACGTACGGATTTTTCATTGGATAAACTAGCTGAATTGTATGTTTCTCAGATTGTGAGATTACACGGGGTACCGATTTCTATTGTGTCGGATAGAGATCCGAGATTCACCTCGCGATTTTGGAAGAAATTGCAAGAAGCTTTGGGTACCAAGCTGCACTTTAGCACCGCTTTTAACCCCCAAACCGATGGTCAATCTGAGCAGATAATTCAGATACTTGAGGATATGTTGAGATGTTGCATCCTCGAGTTTAGTGGTTCATGGGAAAGGTATTTACCTTTGATTGAATTCGCTTACAACAACAGTTTTCAATCAAGTATTAAGATGGCACCTTACGAGGCTTTGTACGGTCGTAAATGCCGTACACCATTGTTTTGGACTGAGCTCAGTGAAAGTAAAATTTTTGGAGTTGATTTGATTAAAGATGCTGAACAGAAAGTAAAAATAATTCGTAAGAGTCTGAAGGCAGCCACAGATCGCCAGAAGTCGTACGCAGACTTGAAACGAAAAGACATTGAGTATCAGGTGGGAGATAAAGTGTTTCTTAAAGTTTCGCCTTGGAAAAAGATACTCAGATTTGGCCGTAAGGGCAAGTTGAGCCTGAGATTCATTGGGTCGTACGAAATCTCCGAACGATTTGGTCTAGTTGCGTATAGATTGATTTTGCCCCCTAAACTTGAAAAGATTCACGACGTCTTTCATGTTTCGATGCTTCGACGTTATAGATCCGATCCGTCACACGTGATTAATCCATCAGAAGTTGAAATTCAATCTGACTTGAGTTATGAAGAAGAACCGATTCGTATCCTAGCTCGTGAAGTGAAAGAGTTGCGAAAAAAAAGGGTTTCGTTAGTAAAAGTGTTATGGCTCAAACACGGTATCGAAGAAGCTACTTGGGAAACCGAGAATTCCATGAAAGAACGATACCCAAACCTATTTACCGGTAAGATTTTCGGGGACGAAAATTTCTTAAGTGGGGGAGAGTTGTGACAGCCCTAAAGTGACCCTAGTCGAGAAGTGGTTTCGGGGCCACAAAACTGAGTCATAAAAATAATTAGCTGTCATATTTGATGCTTATTATATGTATATATGCATGTGTGAAAATTTCATGTTTGAATTTTGTCAATTGTAAGTGAATTTTATCAAATAGGACTTATGTGAGAAAATTTAGAAATGTGCTAGGCAAATGTGAAATGGTCTATTAATGCATGTTGTGAAAATGATGGGTTTGCATGTCAATTTACCCAAATTTAAGCTTAGCCATGCTATGAGTGGAAACATGTCACAAACATGTTATGTTAGTGATGTATGTTAGGAAAAATAAAATAAGGAGTATGGGTAATAAAGAAATGGAAAAAAAAGGAAAGAATGTGTGTGATTGTCTCCCCCCCTATTGCCGTGAGTGGAAGAAAAGAAAACAAAAAAAAGTGTTCATCCTTTGGTTCATCCTTGGCCGAAAATTCTAAGGAAGAAGGAAGGAGTTCTTGCTTCATGTTTGGTTTGGAAGAGGATTAGGAGGAGGTTCGGCCATACTTGTATCTAGATTAAGGTATGTTGATGTTGTGCCATGAGATTCATGCATGTTTTTAGTTGCTAGCTTGAGTTCTAATTAGCCATGGTTCAAATCTTTGCTATGTCATGGGGATGATATTCGGCCAAGGTGGATTTTTGTTAATGCCATTGCATGCTAAATGTGAAGCTTGTTAATGATACATATGATGGTGGATTGATTAACTCTTGGATTTTCTTTTTAGCATTTTTGAGTGAGACATTAAGTTCTTTGTTTAACCATGAACAAAATTGAAATGGTAAGGTATTGTGATGTATTCGGCCATGGTATATCCATAAGTATGATTTATGCTTATTGCATGGTAGGTAAGATTTGTGTTTTGGATTTATGTTTATGTTTGGTTATAATCAGCCTTGTGATTCGGCTCTTACACACACATATATATATATATGTCTGCACATGATGTATTGGCATGACATATATAATATCTCAAGGTATATATTTTCATATGATGGTGTTTCGGTTATGGAGTAAATGATGGATGCGTGTTGAGTTATAATATGTAATGCATTAGTTAGTAAAATGTATGCCGTTTGTGTGTGGTATTAAGTATATAATTGGCCTCAACATAAACATGCATATTCGGCCACATGAATAAGTACATAGGTTGATGTGTTTGTTCGGCCATAGGTAAGCATATTGAAGGATTTATCTTGACTTAGAAAATTCGGCTAAGGAGAATACTAATAATGTGTTGAGTTTGATTCATGATTCCGTACATATGTGACTTTGATGTCTAATGAATTATATATGGGCTAAGTACCTTGAGTTCCTCTTTTCGATGCTCAAATGATTAAATTAATTTATTTGTTAAATTAAGCTCAAGAGCAAAGGGGAACTAAATCCGATAAAGGGAAGGAAAAAGTGGTCGAATAGCCATCAAAATCGTTCGACAACATCCGAGGTAAGTTTTCGAGTAATGGAACTTAGATTATGATTTGATTAGATCATATTTTAAGCGAATCAAAATCATGCTCTTTGTATGTGGCTATTGAGCCGAAATTGCAAGAGTGATAAGTGTCTTGTGTTTGAGTTTTGCTAATGAAAATGAAATACGAATGTGTCATGATTTATTGTTAAATGTGCATGGTTATTCGAATGATGTCCGGGCTAAGTCCCGAAGGCTTTGTGCTAAGTGACCATATCCGAACTAAGATCCGAAGGCATTGGTGCGAGTTACTAATTCCGGGCTAAGCCCGAAGGCATTGGTGCGAGTTACTAAATCCGGGTTAAGTCCCGAAGGCATTTGTGCGAGTTACTATAACCGGGCTATGTCCCGAAGGCATTTGAACGAGTAGCTATATCCGGTTAAATTCCGAAGGTACGTGATTCAGGAATGAACGATCTTGCTGTAAAAATTTCAGTTAATACGCTTGTAACATCCCAACATTGAGGTATGTTTCGTATGTGCTTTGAATTAGTTGAGCCCTTACAAATAAGTATTCGCTCAGTTGATAAATGAGCTACCGGCCTTTGGCTAAGTTAATCTTTGTGTATGAATATAAGGGTTGGTAATGTGAAGTAAGTATGATATTGAAAATTTGTGCATATGAAATTATCTGTTTAGCTACATGAATGCTATACTTTGGTTGTGTCTAAATTCTTTGCTCAAAACTTACTAAGCATTTAATGCTTACTCCGTTTCTTTGATTCTCTGTTTTATAGATTTTGGTTCTTCAGCTATCGGACTCGGGATTTTGAAGTCGAAGTCGCCCACACTATCAAAGCTCCTTTTGGTATACTTTTGGTTGAACTTTGAAATGGCATGTATAGGACTACCATTTTTGTTGTGGGTCATGGACCCTTTGGATTTGTATAATTTTGGATAGCCATGCGAAAATGGCTTATATATGTTTGAGCATAATGTTATAATCATTTGGTATGGTTATGGTTATTGAGAGGTGTGGATATGCTTAACAAGGATTGGCCATGGGAATGGTTAATCACTATCATAATTTGTGCTATTTATGCTAAAAGGGCTAGTTGAATCATGGAAACTATGAAATAGGTAAAGTCTACCTTAAAGGCAGATGCTGACAGCAGCAGTGATGTAGATTTGGAAAATCACTAAAAATAGTAGGAATGGAATTAAATAGTGAATAAATTAGTTAAACGAACCTTGATGAATCTATTTTCATAGGAAAGTAATGAAACGATCATATGAATAGTATGTTAAGAGATATTCAGGTTTTCGTGAGACAGGGCCAGAATGGTTTCTGGATTCCCTATTCCGACTTTGGAAATTCATTATAGATTAACCAGAGATAATTAGAAGTCATGCCATATATTCATAGATTCCTTTTTGAGTCTAGTTTCTATAGAAACAAACGGCATCAGTATTGAAGCCTTGTACAGGGAGATATCCAAGTCGTAATGCGCAAAGGTCAGTGTAGTCGATCCCTGTAACATGGGAGACTTTTACTAATAAAATGTACTAATTGGCCCAACAAAAAATTCTAGAAAAAATTTTTTAGATGCATATATGAGTCTTGTTTCAGGGAAAAATCACGAAACTTATTTTCGAGTTGTGAAACTCAAGATATGATTTTTAAGGTGACAGTGACGCAGTTAGCCAGCTTGCCTGGAAAATTTAAAATGGATTGTGCAAAGAAGTGATTTAAGTCTGCAAACCCCTCGTGTCCGACTCCGGCGACGGACTCGGGTAAGGGGTGTTACAATGCTAATGGTCCAACTCTTTCTGTTACCTCAAACGGTCCAATAGAATATGGACTTAGTATGCCTTTCTTGCCAAATCTAAAGACTTTCTTCCATAGGGATACTTTCAAGAACACCTTATCACCAGCTTGATACTCAATCTCTTTTCTTTTCAAGTCTGAATAAGACTTCTATCTATCTAAAGCTACTTTCAAGCAATCTTTGATAACTTTCACGTTCTCTTCAATTTTTTGACTAAATCAACCCCGTAAATCTGATTTTCTTTAAGCTCTGTCCAATACAAAGGTGTGCGACAATTACGTCCATACAAAGCTTCATAACGTGCCATTTTCAAACTCGACTGGTAACTATTATTATAAGCAAACTCTACCAACGACAAATATTTCTCCCAATTACCTTGAAATTCTAAGACACAACATCTGAGCATAACCTCAAGTATCTGAATAACTCTCTCTAACTGACCATCAGTCTGAGGATGGAAAGTTGTACTAAAACTCAACTTTGTGCCCAAAGCTTCCTGTAACTTCTTCCAAAATCGCAAAGTGAATCTCCCGGTCTCTATCTAAAATAATCAATAATGGTACTCCATGTAGTCGGACTATCTTTGAAATATATAACTCGGCCAACTTGTCAAGTGAATAATCCATACGAACTAGAATAAAATGAGCCAACTTCATTAGCTTATCAATCACAACCCATGCTGCATCTTTCTTTCTCGATGTCAACGACAATCCTGTCACAAAATCCATGGCAACTCAGTCCCATTTCCACTCAGGAATTAACACAGGCTACAATAAGCTTGAAGGTACCTGATGTTTGGCTTTTACCTGCTGATAGATCAAGCATCTAGAAACAAACTCTGAGATATTTCTCTTCATTCTTACCCACAAATAAATTTTCTTCAAATCATTATACATCTTTGTACTACCTAGATAAATAGACAAAGAACTATTATGTGCTTCCTCTAAAATCTTTCAAATAAGCTCATCATTCTTTGGTACACAAATCCGATTTCTGAACATTAAACAACCGTCAAAATTGATCTGAAAATCTGACTTTATACCTGACTCACACTAAGCTCTTTTGGCTTGCAACTCACTGTCATCTTTCTAAACTTCACAAATTTCTTCAAGAAACATTATTTTGGCTCTTAATTCGGCTAAGATAGAACCATCATCCGATAAGGTTAAACTAGTGTTCAAAGCTCTTAATGCCAATAAAGATTTTCTACTCAAAGCATTAGCAACTACGTTTGCCTTACCCAGGTGATAATTGATCACTAGTTCATAATCTTTAATCAACTCTAGCCGTCTTCTTTGCCTCAAGTTCAAATCTTTTTCAGTCATCAAGTGTTTCAAACTTTTATGATCAGTAAATATTCGACACTTCTCACCATACAAGTGATGTCTCCAGATTTTCAATGCAACTACAATGGAAACTAATTCTAAATAATGTATCGGATAATTTTTCTCGTGTGACTTTAGCTGTCTAGAGGCATAAGTAATTACCCTTCCTTCTTGCATAAGTACACAGATAAATCAACAATGCTTTTAACTTGTCAAAACTCTGTTGACACTTTTCAGTCCATTCAAACATGACATCTTTCTATAACAATCTTGTCAATGGAGTAGCTATCATGGAAAATCCCTCTACAAATCGTCTATAATAATCGTTAAGACCAAGAAAACTTCTGACCTCTGATACGTTGATAGTGTGAGGCGATCTCCGATGTCCTTATGATTTTTCGAGTTGGCTTTATGATACCATATAAAAAAAGAGAGAAAAGAAAGGGAGTAAGCATAAAGCTTAGTAAGTTTGCATGTAAATAAATAGCAGCATTCTAAATGAATTATCAAGATAACCTGACCCTTTCGAACATGGACTTATCTTACCATCCCTTTGGTACACTCTTTGAATTTTCTATTGAACCATTTGGAATACTAAGGATACACGGGTACCTTTCATTTTTAAACTTACAATTGTCATGTCTTGACATGGTCTTACGTGGTATCCTTACCTTATGAACTCACCATTGCCATGCGTTGACATGGTCTCACATGGGATCTTTGCCTTATAGTAGTTTATCAATGCCATGTCTTGACATGGTATTACATGATTTCATTGCCCTGTAGAACTTACCAATGCCATTCCTTGACATCCTTAAACCCTAATGTCATGACATTTGTATCCTACACATTCCTAAGGTTCAACCAGAACTTTTAAGTATCATTTCTCCGTCAATTCTTACTTGAATCATCAAGAAATAAATTTACAAAATAAATATATAGATGTTGAAAAATAACATCATTAATTATAAATAATAAAACATTGCATTTATTTACCGCAAACTTACCTCGATACAAAATACGATCAAATATTTTGATTTAGTCCTCAACCTTTTTCTTTCCTCGGTCTAACCTCAAATTTCATTCTTATTGATCTATAATAGCAAATTTAACTTATTTAATATTCACATTTATCAAAACAGTCCCTAACTCTAACTTTGGAAAAATTATGATTTTGCCCCTAAACTTTTGCATATTTACACTTTTGCCCCAAGGCTCAGAAATGAAACTTTATCCCTAATTATTTTGTTTTATGACATGCTGATCATTTATTTACCTACGGCAACATCAAATTCCCACTCTAACATGTACTTATGACTATTTTGTATTTTTATCGATTATGTCGTTTTACTCGTTTTCGCCGCTTAAAATCGCTTAGCTCAAGTCATTTTAACATAATTTCAAGCTTCATATTCTACCATAAAACATCAAAATAAACACATTTCTCAGATGGGTATTTTTCCAAATATGAACCCTAGGTTAAATTATTGCTAGAATAAGCCAAATCAAGTTACCGAGACTTCAAAAACGTAAAGAACATTAAAAACGGGCTTGGAATCACTTACTATGAAACTTGGAGGCTTGACAAAACCCTAGCTATGAAGAACCCTTGAAATTTCAGCCTAATGAAGAAGATGGGCACATTTTGCCATCTTTTTCCCCTTTTTAATCTTTTAATTACCAAATGACTAAAATACCCTTCATTAAAACCTTAGTTATTTTTATCTATGTATGTCCATTTTTGTCCATGAAAACTTAATGGTCTAATTACCATTTAAGGACCTCTACTTTAATTATACTCTTTAATTTAATCCTTTAGCATCTAAAACTCATATTTATCAACTTTTACAATTAAGCCCTAGTAGGCAAATTAAGCATGCTATCTACAAAATTTTTCATCGATACTTTAACACATGCATCTAATCACTCGGTAAATTATAAAAATGAATCGAAATAAAATTTTCTATCTTGGATTCGTGGTTTCACAACCACTGTTCTGTTTAGGCCCTATTTTGGGATGTTATAGTTAAAGTTTATGTTGATGATATTGTATATGAGAAAGTGAGGTCAAATGTAAATAACATTTGTGTTGATTGAATGCTTGGAGATTTGATGGAATATGATATTCCATTGAAACAAGTAAGTTGTATGTAAATAATACAACTACATTGTTATTATATGTGTTTAAATTGATATAGCATGAATTACTTGATTGTGGAGTATGTATGATGAATATTGAGATAGTAGAATTCTTGTTTGAACCTTAAGAAACAATTGGAATATTCATGCCATGACATTCGGGTTATTTGTGTGCCAGTATAAGACATGTCTGGGACATGCATCAGACTTGAGATGTAAGCCAGTGTGAGACATGTCTCGGACATGCATCGACTACGAGATGTGTCAGTGTAAGACCATGTCTGGGACTTGGCATCGGCACAGATATGTGAGAGCTTGTGTAAGACCATGTCTGGGACATGGCGTCGGCCTCAATTTCGATAGTTAGTGTAAGACCATGTCTGGGACATGGCATCGACTTGATATATGAGCCAGTGTAAAACCATGTCTGGGGCATGGCATCAGCATTATACCCTATGTTTGAGGCTTAGTGAATATCCGATAGCTTTCCGAATGGTTCAACAGTGAGAGTTACGGTTTAAGCTAAATGAGAAAGTTTATGACCATATTGTGAGTGGTACAGGTACTTACATGAAATTGATGAGATGTGAGTTCAATTCATGTTATATGATTAGTAAGGAATGAATATGAGCATGTTGAGTAACACAGGTATGTATGCCAAGCTCATGAAAAATGATTTCAGTTTATGATGCACATTTAGTGAAGATGTAAATAGGTAACTCATGCTTATGAGAATGATTTTGTGATGACTTTATGATTATAGTTCTATACTTATGATGTATGAAAATGTAACCTTACCAATGTGGTGAAAATGAATTAATATGGTGTGATAAACTTAGTATCATTAATTTACACTAAAACAGTTTTGGACATCAGCCATAGTCCGACTTTGAAAATCCACCAAAAATTGTGGAAATTGAGTTAGAGGCTGAATAAAATATGAAATTAAATCCTAATGAGTCTAGTTTCACATAGAAGACACAGTGTAAGCAAAAGAGTTTCATCTTATGAAATATTTAAATTTTTGTGAGACAGAATCAGAATGACTTCGAAATCCCCTATTCTGATTTGAGAAAATCATTGAAAATTGTAAAAAACTATTTATGGGTTATAATTTATATTATTAGAATTCTTAATGAGTCTATTTTTTATGATAAATAGACAAAAACATCATCAGAGTCCCGTATTATGAGATAACTTAGTTTTAGTGAAGAGGGGTCAGAACTGTCAGACAGCGAAAAAGGGGTAACTTTAAGGAATAAACTGTTCTAATCGGCTAAACTAAAAATTCTAAAAATTTAATGATTTATGAAAATGCCTCGAATATTCTATTGATGAGTATATGGAATGTGAATGCATGATTTGGTATGAGATTGAACCGATAGGTCGGAGGAACTATGGTATGGTTCGGTATGGATGGAGTAACTAGCCTCGTTCCATTTTGTTTCCTCTTGTGATAATGTTATTAATGGATGGTAGTGTATTGCTTATGACTTACTGAGTTATAAACTCACTCGGTGTTTCCTTGTCACCTATTCTAGGTTTCTTGGACTCATCTCCTTTTGCGTGGTCGGGCCGTCATCGAAGTCATCACACCGGATAGCAAGTTTTGGTACTTTCTTCTTAGTTGGCTTAGGAGAACATTTCGGCATGTATAGGCTATTATGTTGTGTTTGAACTTTGGTATGTAATCTTTTAGCCATGCGAAAATGGCATAAATGTTCGGTTGGGTTTGGATTCATAACGTTAGGTCGCAAATCTTGATAATTCGACCTTTTTATGCCATACGTCATGGTTGATTATTTTGGTGTTAAAATTCATGATATGGCAATAGTGTAGTAGGGGGAAGTTTGACAATGATTAGCCTTTGGCATGGTTAGTCATGATCATAATTTGTGATATGCATGATGAATTATTAGTTAGATCAAGGAGTAAACACGAAGTGGGCATAGTTGCTTTCGTAACAGATGCTGGCAGCAGCAGTGACATGAGATTGAAAAATCACTAAAAATAGTAGGAGTGGAATTAATTGATGAATAAATTATGTAATCGAAGTTCGATGAGTCTATTTTCATATAGAAGTAACGAAAGGATCATATGGACAGTATGTTAAGAGATAATCAGGTTCTCGTGGGACAGGGCCAGAACGGTTTCTGGATTCCCTGCTCCGACTTTGGAAATTCATTATAAATTAACCAGAGATAATTAGGAGTCATACCATATATGTATAGATTTCTCTCTGAGTCTAGTTTCTATAGAAACAAACGGCATCAGTATGGAAGTTCTGTAGAGGGAGATATCCAGGTCGTAATGCGCAAAGGTCAGTGTAGTCGACCCCAGTAACATGGGAGATTTTGACTAATAAACTGTACTAATTGGCCCGACCAAAAATTCTAGAAAAAAATATGTAGATGGGAATATGAGTCTAGTTTCAGGGAAAATTCACGGAACTGGCTTTTGAGTTCCAGAGCTCAAGATATGATTTTTAAAGCGACTAGTACGCAGATTGACAGCTTGTCTGGAAAAATTTTAATAAGTGGTTTGAAGTCTGTTAACACCTCGTGTTCGACTCCGGCGACGGCCTTGGGTTCGGTGTTTTACATTTGATTGGTATCAGAGCTATGGTTTAGTCGGTTCTAGGACTACCATAGCACGTATGAGTCTAGCTATACATGTCGAATGTTAATGTTTAACTGTGTGATGACTTCTGACGGTTAAAATTTATATTTTGATTAGTAAATGGATCCCGGTGTAGAAAGAATCTTAGCGGATGACGTTGAAAGTGTAGCGGCTGCTCCTGCACAAGGGACACCGCCTATTGAACCTCAGTCATCTGCGAATAATCAAGGTGAGGGGGCTAAACAAGCCTTCTTTACCATGATGAATGAGTGGGTCGCGCAGTATGCCTGAACCAATCCGGCTGTCCAACAATTCCCGAATTTGAATAATCCACCCCCGGAGCCAGTAATGCCATCAGTTACTGATCCTGTGAGGCTGAGTAAGCCACCTGTAGACTTGATTAGGAAGCGCGGGGCTGAGGAGTTCAGGGCCATAGTTACTGATGATGCTGAAAGGGCCGAGTTCTGGCTTGATAACACCGTTCGGGTGTTCGATGAACTGTCATGCACACCTGATGAATGTCTAAAGTGTGCTGTATCTTTGTTGCGAGACTCAGCCTACTATTGGTGGAGGACCTTGATTTCCATAGTCCCGAACGAACGAGTAACTTGGGACTTCTTTCAGATAGAATTTCGAAAGAAATATATTAGCCAACGGTTCATTGATCAAAAGCGTAAGGAATTCTTGGAACTCAAGCAAGGCCGTATGACAGTATCTGAATACGAACATGAATTCGTGAGACTCAGTAGGTATGCCCGGGAGTGTGTAGCTGATGAGGTTGCTATGTGCAAAAGATTCGAAGAAGGATTGAATGAAGATTTAAAGCTACTAATGGGTATTTTGGAAATAAAAGAATTCGTAACACTAGTCGAACGAGCCTGCAAGGCGGAAGAACTTGGAAAGGAGAAGAAGAAGGCTGAATTTGAAGCTAGAGACTATCGTAAAAGATCGACGGGTAAAGCTCCGTTCTCAGCTGTAAAGAAGTTCAAGGAGGACACTAATAAGTCGAGGACGACTGCGGGAATTTCCATCAGAGCAAAACCATCGACGGGCTCCCGAGCTACTTCGGTAGCTAGTGTGGGCAATAATCGTCTAGAGAAACCTGAATGTCCCCAATGCGGAAGACGACACCTAGGTGAATGTTGGGGTAAGTCTACTAACAGGGCCTGTTACGGATGCGGTTCGAAGGACCACTTCATTAGAGATTGCACGGAGCTTGATGAGAAGAATAAGATTCAAGGTGCAAGACCTAGTGGAGTGACAACTAGAGGTAGACCACCGAGAATTTTGGGAGGTAGGGGTGGTAGTCAGAGAGGGGCCTCTGATAGGGCTGTTCGAGCTGGGAACCGTACTCCTGCTAGAGCTTATGCCATCCGCGCACGAGAGGAGGCATCCTCTCCTGACGTCATCACTGGTACCTTCACTCTCTTTGATACTAATGTGATTACATTGATTGACCCTGGCTCTACTCATTCATATGTATGCGAAACCTTAGCATCCAGTAAGACTCTACCTGTTGAGTCTACTGAGTTCGTAATTCGAGTGTCAAACCCTTTGGGTCAATGCGTATTTGTTGATAAAGTGTGTAAGAGATGCCCTCTAATAATCCGAGAATCCTGTTTTCCGGCCGATTTGATGCTTTTGCCGTTTGACGAATTTGATGTTATTCTTGGTTTGGATTGGTTGACCGCGCATGATGCAGTTGTGAATTGCAAAAGCAAGACTATTGATTTGAGGTGCGCAAATAACGAGATAATCCGAGTTGAGTCTACGGACTTAAGGGGGTTGCCAGCTGTAATATCAGCAATGTTGGCCCAGAAATATGTGAGAAAAGGTGCGAAGCATACCTTGCGTATGTACTTGATGTCAAAGAGTTAGAAAAGAAACCCGAATCTGTGCCGGTGGTTTGTGAATACCCGGATGTTTTTCCTGAAGAGTTACCGGGTTTGCCACCTGTTCGGGAGATAGAGTTTGGTATTGAGCTTGTACCTGGAACTACGCCAATTTCGATAGCTCCGTATCGTATGGCACTAACCGAGTTAAAATAGTTGAAAGCTCAGTTGCAAGAATTGACGGATAGAGGTTTCGCTCGACCAAGTTTCTCACCTTGGGGTGCACCAGTATTGTTCGTGAAAAAGAAGGACGGAACCATGAGGTTGTGCATTGACTATCGTCAACTGAATAAAGTGACGATAAAGAACAAATATCCGTTGCCGCGCATCGATGATTTGTTCGACCAACTGAAGGGAGCCTCAGTGTTCTCAAAAATAGATTTGAGATCGGGCTATTATCAGTTGCGAATTCGAGATTCGGACATACCCAAAACTGCTTTCAGAACGAGGTACGGTCACTACGAGTTCTTAGTGATGCCGTTTGGGCTCACTAATGCCCCTGCAGTATTTATGGATTTGATGAATCGGATCTTCAGACCATATTTGGATCGGTTCGTAGTTGTGTTCATTGATGACATCTTGGTCTATTCAAGAGATGAGATTGAACATGCTGAACACTTGAGATTAATGTTGCAAGTTTTGCGGGATAAGAAGTTATATGCTAAGTTCAGTAAGTGTGAGTTCTAGTTAAGAGAGGTTAGCTTCTTAGGTCATGTGGTATCCGCATCGGGTATTCGAGTTGACCCGAACAAAATCTCAGCCATACTTAACTGGAAACCTCCGAGAAATATTACTGAGGTTCGGAGCTTTTTGGGACTCGCCGGTTATTACCGACGATTTGTCAAAGGTTTCTCGATGATAGCCACACCAATGACGAAGCTACTTCAAAAGGATGCTAAGTTCGAATGGACGGAGAAATGTCAGAAAGGCTTCGATCAACTAAAAACTCATTTGACTGAAGCTCCAATTTTAGTGCAACCCGAATCAGGCAAAGAGTTTGTCATTTATAGTGACGCATCCCTACTCGGGTTGGGTTGCGTATTGATGCAAGAAGGTCGAGTTGTGGCCTATGCGTCGAGACAATTGAAGCCACACGAGAGAAATTATCCCACCCATGATCTCGAGCTAGCCGCCATCGTATTTGCTTTGAAAATATGGCGACATTATTTGTTTGGCGAAAAGTGCCATGTATTTTCGGATCACAAAAGTCTCAAATATTTAATGACTCAAAGAGACCTAAATCTGCGACAAAGACGTTGGCTTGAGTTGTTGAAAGATTACGAGCTTGCCATTGATTACCACCCGGGAAAGGCTAATGTGGTTGCGGACGCCTTAAGCCGGAAATCGCTGTTTGCTTTACGAGCGATGAATGTGCACTTGTCTGTTCTACCCGACAATGTGTTAGTAGCTGAATTAAAAGCCAAACCATTATTGATTCATCAAATTCGTGAAGCCCAGAAAGTTGATGATGAATTGGTTGCAAAACGGGCTGAGTGTGTTCCGAACAAGGAATCGGAGTTTCAAATGGATGATGATGATTGTTTGAGGTTCAGAAGTCGTTTGTGTGTTCCAAGGAATTTGGAGCTTATTTCGATGATTTTGAATGAGGCTCATAGTGGCCGAATGTCTATCCACCCGGGTAGTACTAAAATGTACAACGATCTGAAACGTCAATTTTGGTGGCCGGGCATGAAACGAGACATTTCAGAATTTGTTTTAAGGTGTTTAATATGTCAACAAGTGAAAGCGGAACATCAAGTGCCTTCGGGATTACTTCAGCCAATCATGATACCTGAATGGAAATGGGATCGAGTCACGATGGATTTTGTATCTGGGTTACCATTGTCGACGAGTAAGAAAGATGCGATTTGGGTTGTTGTCGATAGACTGACTAAGTCGGCTCACTTTATCCCTGTATGTACGGATTTTTCATTGGATAAACTAGCCGAATTGTATGTTTCTCAGATTGTGAGATTACATGGAGTACCTATTTCTATCGTGTCGGATAGAGATCCGAGATTCACCTCGCGATTTTGGAAGAAATTGCAAGAAGCTTTGGGTACCAAGCTGCATTTTAGCACCGCTTTTCATCCCCAAACCGATGGTCAATTCGAGCAGATAATTCAGATACTCGAGGATATGCTGAGATGCTGCATCCTTGAGTTTAGTGGTTCATGGGAACGGTATGTACCTTTGATTGAATTCGCTTACAACAATAGTTTTCAATCAAGTATTAAGATGGCACCTTACGAGGCTTTGTACGGTCGTAAATGCCGTACACCATTGTTTTGGACCGAGCTCGGTGAAAGTAAAGTTTTCGGAGTTGATTTGATTAAAGATGCCGAACAGAAAGTAAAGGTAATCCGCGAAAGTCTGAAGGCAGCCACAGATCGTCAGAAATCGTATGCGGATCTGAAACAAAAGGACATTGAATATCAGGTGGGGGATAAAGTGTTCCTTAAAGTTTTGCCTTGGAAAAAGGTACTTAGGTTTGGCCGTAAGGGCAAGTTGAGCCCGAGATTCATTGGGCCGTACGAAATCTCCGAACGAGTGGGGCCAGTTGTGTATAGATTAATTTTGCCCCCTGAGCTTGAAAAGATTCACGATGTCTTTCATGTTTCGATGCTTCGACGCTATCGATCTGATCCATCGCATATAATTAGCCCATCAGAGGTTGAAATTCAAGCCGATATGAGTTATGAAGAAGAACCGATACGTATCCTAGCTCGTGAAGTGAAGGAGTTGCGAAACAAAAGGGTTCCGTTAGTGAAGGTGTTATGGCTCAAACATGGGATCGAGGAAGCTACTTGGGAAACCGAGAGCTCGATGAAAGAACGATACCCAAACCTATTTACTGGTAAGATTTTCGGGGACAAAAATTTCTTAAGTGGGGGAGAGTTGTAACAGCCCAAAATTTACCCTAGTCGGGAAGTGGTTTCGGGACCACAAAACCGAGTTATGAAGATAATTAATTGTTATATTCTATGTTTATTATGTGTGTACATGCATATGTGGAAGTTTCATGCCTTAATTTTGCCAATTGCATGAGGAATTATTAAATAGGGATCAACATGAGACATGGTGAAAAATGATAGGTTAATTTTAAAGGGGCTTATTAGTGCATGTCAACACAAAGGTGGACTTGCATGTCAAATTGCCCAATTTTCCTTATAGTGGCCGGCCAAGGTGGGTTGATGATGGGCAAAATATTTGTTGAAATTGATATTGGGTTATGGGATTTAATAAATAAAAGAAAAGAATGAAAATGTGATGAAAAAAAAAGGGGGCTTCATTCTTGTCTTCTTGGCCGAATTGAAGGAAGGAATAGGGGCAAAGAACTTTCGGCCATTTGAATGTTTAATAAGGTTAGTATATTGTGTTAAAGTTGTGAAATTTTAGCTTGTTTTAGGTTAATTATCATGGTTCTTACTTAGACCATGCTAATTCTTTTTAAAAAACTTTGATGGATGGATGGACCATTCGGCTATGGCTATTAAAGAAGGAATTTGATTATTTCCTTTAAGTTTTGATGGATAAAGAAACAAAAGGTTGTTGATGGAAGAAGTTAATGTGTTAAGAGATTATATGAAACTTATTCATGTTTATATATGTTATATGCATTGAAAATGGTTGATGATTTTGGAAGTGATTAGATTGAATCGGCCATGGTATATCCATAAACCCGATTTATGCTTGTTATGTGGTGGAAATTAAGGGTTAAATGTATGAAATTTGATGTATATTAACTATAGGTAATCACATACGTAAGGTCAAATTTAATTTGGTATATTCGGCCATATAGGTGTATATGTTTGTGATACTATTTTGTTAACTCTTGATAACCGATTAAGGGAGTAACATTGGCTTATAAGGTTGAGTTGATTCATGATGTTGTATATTAGAATCAAAAATACTCAAGACTAGGTTACCATAATAGCGATAATGCATTCGGCCTTGAAGCATTAATCGAACATGGTTAAGGTTTTGATATTTTGAACAAGGATAATTGTGAAATGGAGTGAAAACCGTTAAATTATACATAAGTATCCAGCAAGAAAATTAAACTACTAAATGTGTTTATTATAGATCAAGACATCAAAGGGAGAGAATCAAGCAAAGGCAAAGAAAAGATCATCGAGTAGCCGAGTTGGAACCGTCTTACCCAACATAAAGTAAGTCATTAAGCATATAGTTGGTATTAATTCAAATGGTCATAACGTTTATGTAATGATGCTGAATGGAATGAATAAATATATATATGCATGTACGTATGTGGTGATGAAAGTGTTGAATGAAAAGAAAAGAGGTGAGATGTATTGAGTTGTTGATCTCAGCACTAAATGTGCGGGTATAAACATTTATGACCATGAGATTGGCGCTAAGTGTGCGGGTTTAAATTGTGCAGCACTAAGTGTGCGAATTGAATATGTAGCACTAAGTGTGCGAGTTTGACTATGTAGCACTAAGTGTGCGAGTTGACTATGTAGCACTAAGTGTGCGAGTATGATTATGTAGCACTAAGTGTGCGAGTTGATTATATAGCACTGAGTGTGCGGACTTAATAAATATTCTTGAATCATTATGGACACTAAGTGTGCGACACTATTGAGTCGATCACGGATAGCGGATCGGGTAAGTATCTTGAGTTCATGGCTAATAGGTGCTATGTTTATATTTGGAGTTGAGCTTGGTAAGTTGAACCTATGTGACAAATATACTTGAAGTCACGTACATAAGATTTATCGTGGAATGGGTGAAAGGCCGTTTAGTTGTATGATTGTAACGAAAATAAAATGATTTATGAAAATGCCTCGAATATTCTATTGATGAGTATATGGAATGTGAATGCATGATTTGGTATGAGATTGAACCGATAGGTCGGAGGAACTATGGTATGGTTCGGTATGGATGGAGTAACTAGCCTCGTTCCATTTTGTTTCCTCTTGTGATAATGTTATTAATGGATGGTAGTGTATTGCTTATGACTTACTGAGTTATAA
This sequence comes from Gossypium hirsutum, assembly GCF_007990345.1. Taxonomy (NCBI): domain Eukaryota; kingdom Viridiplantae; phylum Streptophyta; class Magnoliopsida; order Malvales; family Malvaceae; genus Gossypium; species Gossypium hirsutum. The sequence goes on from NC_053432.1 coordinate 34,327,590, forward strand.
ACTCACTCGGTGTTTCCTTGTCACCTATTCTAGGTTTCTTGGACTCATCTCCTTTTGCGTGGTCGGGCCGTCATCGAAGTCATCACACCGGATAGCAAGTTTTGGTACTTTCTTCTTAGTTGGCTTAGGAGAACATTTCGGCATGTATAGGCTATTATGTTGTGTTTGAACTTTGGTATGTAATCTTTTAGCCATGCGAAAATGGCATAAATGTTCGGTTGGGTTTGGATTCATAACGTTAGGTCGCAAATCTTGATAATTCGACCTTTTTATGCCATACGTCATGGTTGATTATTTTGGTGTTAAAATTCATGATATGGCAATAGTGTAGTAGGGGGAAGTTTGACAATGATTAGCCTTTGGCATGGTTAGTCATGATCATAATTTGTGATATGCATGATGAATTATTAGTTAGATCAAGGAGTAAACACGAAGTGGGCATAGTTGCTTTCGTAACAGATGCTGGCAGCAGCAGTGACATGAGATTGAAAAATCACTAAAAATAGTAGGAGTGGAATTAATTGATGAATAAATTATGTAATCGAAGTTCGATGAGTCTATTTTCATATAGAAGTAACGAAAGGATCATATGGACAGTATGTTAAGAGATAATCAGGTTCTCGTGGGACAGGGCCAGAACGGTTTCTGGATTCTCTGCTCCGACTTTGGAAATTCATTATAAATTAACCAGAGATAATTAGGAGTCATACCATATATGTATAGATTCCTCTCTGAGTCTAGTTTCTATAGAAACAAACGGCATCAGTATGGAAGTTCTGTAGAGGGAGATATCCAGGTCGTAATGCGCAAAGGTCAGTGTAGTCGACCCCAGTAACATGGGAGACTTTGACTAATAAACTGTACTAATTGGCCCGACCAAAAATTCTAGAAAAAATATGTAGATGGAATATGAGTCTAGTTTCAGGGAAAATTCACGGAACTGGATTTTGAGTTCCAGAGCTCAAGATATGATTTTTAAAGCGACTAGTACGCAGATGACAGCTTGTTTGGAAAAATTTTAATAAGTGGTTTGAAGTCTGTTAACACCTCGTGTTCGACTCCGGCGACGGCCTCGGGTTCGGGGTGTTACAGTACACCTTTGAGTGCTGAAGGCTCCCCTTTATCTCTTCGAGAGTTAGAATCCTGAGATCCCAAACATGCAAAACAAGTAAAGAATTAGCATCCCTAACCGAACATTCCACTTGAGAAGGAAACGAAAGAATAATAGGCATAAGAAAGAACACTTACCCCAAGACCTAACGATAGGCAGAAAAGATGCTAGCACAATAGATGCTTGTCGGAACTTGATGCTCAAAAGAAGCGAGTGCACAAGAACAAGAGGCACAATAATCGGCCAAGGAGGGAAAACAAGAAGAAGAAGAAGATGAACAGAGAAGAGAGCAAGAGTGGTTCGGCTAAAGAAAATCGAAAAGAGAAAATGATGAAACAGAGAAAATCAAGTCAACTAATGGTAAAGGAGTATGAGAAAAGAATTGAGGGAGATGAGAGAATCGGCTAACGCAGAACAACAAGGGAAGTAGTGCTTCACCAAACAGAATAAGACCGAAAGAGAGAATGCTCGCTTGACTAACACAAAAAGATAACAACTGAGAGAATAGAAGAAGAAAGAAAATATGCAAACGAAAGAATCTGGAGACAGTAGAGTACCGAAACTGAGTATAGGAGAATTCGACCACTTCCACACCACACAAAAATGTCCCAACCTTCCCCAAACTGAAACCAAAGGAACCTTAGTACTCCATTCGGCCACAACCTCCAACCAATACTACATCCCTTGATTTTCTCCCCAATTCTCTCCCCCTATCCCTCCACAATCTCACCAACCTCCCATTCAAATTCAAACGAAATCCTCTTTTACCTAGTCTCCAATCACTTCTGTAGAGTTTGAATCAAACTCCACCTCTTGCACCACCAAAACATAAAATAAAGCCCCCTTGCGTTACCTGGGATTCGAACCCATGCCCAAACGAATGCACAACACGCTACTAAACACTAAGCCACAAGGCCTTCTGTGTCACCAATCAACCATGAATATTTATAAAGCCTAAGTGCCAGCGTTCAGGTTCTTTTAAGAGCAAAAACAAAAATGTTGCAAAAGCCAAAACTTGAACCCAAAACTACTCAGACACCCCCAAACACACTTAAATCAACTAACCATTCAAGCAAACATGGACTATATGCCAAAACAAACAAAATTACAGACCCCATATTTTTGGGGCGTTACAATATGTCATAATAAATAGTGTTTAATCACTAAAATGATGCCATGATTTGCGATTTTGATGTACATAAGGTTGTAAGAGATTATGGGTAACATGAAGGCTTGGAAAATAGTCTAAGTGTTGGCCACACGGACTGAGACACAGCTGTATGTCTTAATCGTGTGAGGGACACAGCCTGGAGACACGAGCGTGCTGCCTGGCCGCGTGGTTTGATGTGCATGCTGATGTCATAAACAGAGAGTTACACGACCTAAGGACACGGGCGTGCGAAAGGCACACGGGTGTGTCCCTATGTCCATGAGCGTGTGACCCTGTTTTATAGGAAAATTTTCTAAGTTTTTCTTAAAACTTCTCAAGTTCTCGATTTAGTCCTGAATCAATCTCGATGTATGCTTTGGGCTTCGAAGACCCAAATAAGGGACGACATACATGTGTTTGAACTATTTTGAATTAAAAGAAATTTCAGGGCATGGTTTCTACATGTTTGTGAATGTTTAAGTCCAGTAATGCCTCGTACCTTGTCCCGGCATCAAACACGGGTAAGGGGTGTTACAACTTATGTGCAAGACCTTCCGTGTATCCGATAGTATTCCAAGTGTTCAACGGGTATTCCAAAGAGTATTCAAAGATGACAAAGTATGTGACTATGTTACGAGTTGGAACAGGTATGTATGTAAAACCCATGAGTATGAACTTTGGTATAAGATGAACTCTTGGTAAGAATGCTAGTGAGTAAGTTATGCCTAAGATACATGATGATATTTATGTTAACTTATGTTGAGTAGTTACATGATTAATAAATGATTTATCTTGCTTATTATTTCCATGCAAACTTACTAAGCTTTAAAGCTTACTCCCCTTTTCTTTTCTTTTTTTTTAGAGTGTTGCCAAGTTAGCTTGGGAATCGAGGAACATCAGAGCTCAAATCACACTATCAAACTATTGTTTTGGGTAAACCTGGTTTCAATATTTTGAGTATGGCATGTATAGAGACTTGGTCATTTTGTTATGTGTCATATTGGATTAGCCAAATGGGTTGGCATTGTTATGGTTAATGATTAATTTTGTATATGGCCTTTGAAAGTTGGCTAATATTAATTTTATTGGTCATTGGTATGTTATTGTGGTGATGCTTATCATGAAGATGAAATTGGCATGAATGGAAAAGAAAGTATGTGATGTTTATGCATGATGGATGTTAGTATGTGTAATTGATGTATTGACATCTTGTTTATGGCTAATTTGGTGGTATGTATATGCTTGGATTTGGTGTTACTTGATGTTGTGAAAGTTAGTGGAAGTAAGGGTGGCAAATGGCTTGGTAAATAGCCTTATTTTTGGCCACATGGGAAGAGACACGGCGGTGTGTCTCAACCGTGTGGATGACACGGCCTTAGGCATGGGCGTGTGCCCAGGGCATGTGAAGTCTGCACCTATTTTATGAAAAATTATGAAAATTAAATCACCCACACGGCCTAAGCACTCGGGCGTGTGACTTGACCGTGTGACTTCCTTTGGTACATGATGTCATAATAGAAAGTTACACGGGTTCGGGACACGGGCATGTGTGACCACACGGCCTGCCCACATGTGCGTGTCCCAAGCCACACGGGTGTATGACTCTGTTTGGATGAAAAATTCTCTAAGTGTCATAAGAATTCCTAAAGTTCTCGGTTTAGTCCTGAACCACCTCCAATGCATGTTTTGGGCCTTGTAGGCTCATTTTAGGGACGATATGTTGAAAATGAAAAGTTTTAAATTTGGAGGGAAATTTATGTCTTGGTGTTGTATGTTAGATTATATTTAAGTTTGATGATGCCTCGAACCCCATTTCGGGGTCAGATATGGGTAAGGGGTGTTACAAAATGTTGAAAATTAGAAATTTATGGTAGAAAATGAAAATTTATCCATAGATAAACAACTTTTACAAAATAATTTTTGATGAAAATTTGATTTAGGGACTAAAATGAAAAATAGAAAAAACCCATGGAAATTTTGAAATTTGTGAAAAATTTGTGCTGTAAATGTTGTTTATAAATTTTTGCTAGGCTTGGAAAGAGGGTTAAATTTCATGAATTTCATTTTCCAAGCCTAGAGACAATCAAAATTTTTGAAAAGGATAAGGGCAAAATGGTAATTTTTCCTAAGATGCAATAGAATGCGAATGTATATGAAATATGATAAATTAATAGTTAAATTTATCCATATAGATCTGAAAAGACCAACTATGGAACTAGATCGACGAAAGCAAAATGTTTCGGATTAGTTGAAATTCAAAAACAAACCATTTTCAAGGTAAGTTCATGTAACTTAAAAATGCATGTTAATATACTTAAATTGAATTGTATGATTGTGTTGTTATGTGTGAGATGATATATATACATAATGAAGTAGTTTTAAGTTGTGTAATATGGACAAATTATCGTGTTTTGGTTGATTGTTCAATTTTGATGGGTTGAAAATAATAGTGCATATGTTGCAAATAGAATTTTGCCCAGACGGGTAATTCTAATGTAAGCCCTCTTAAGTTAGGTTATAAATTGGATTTAGCCCGGACGGGTAACCCATATTAAGCTCTTTAGAGCATATGTTACGGGTAGGATTTAGCCTACACTGGTAATCCTACGGTAAAATGTACGACTCAAGGGTGTGCCTTTTCATTCTGTACCCAATGGGTACTTTTGCACATGTGTATATTACCCGAACATCCATCAAGTTTTTAGAGGTTCGATAAAAAAGACTCTTGAAGAGTGGAAAGGTGAAATTAATAAAAGCTTGTAATGTGAAGAGCTCATCTATGTTTACTCGATATTCATATGAGATTATGTAGCTAACTTGTTTGAATAAGTTTATGTGTTTAGGTATCTTACCCAAAATTGATGGAATATGTATTTATGCGTGCTTGTATTAATAAATAAGACTGATAAGTTTATTTCCCGTTATACGGACTTACTAAGCATAAAATGCTTACTCCGTTTATTTTTCCCTATTTTATAGTGCTCAAAGCTTGTGAAGGTTAGAAGTCGACCGGAACAGTCATCACACTATCCACTATCTCATTTTGGTATAAATAGATATCTCATTTTGGTATAATGGCATGTATAAGCGTAGTTGGCCAATGAAGGCTTGTAATGGTTGTTTTATAACCTAACCATTGTAGTGGCTAATGATGGTTTAAGTTTAACTATTTTAAAGTGATGTTTTGACAATCACATAAGTGCTTATTATGAGTTGGTTTGATGAAATTGTGTTAGCATATGAGTTTATGACATGAGTAAGTTTATATCTATTGATGCATGAGATAATACTATATGATTGATGTCAAATTTCTTGTGAATATGATGTTGGATTGGTGGATATATGCATGTGAGTTTTAATGCAGGAAAACAGTAAGTTTTAGGAGACAAATGAGGCTAGGAAATTGCCTTATTTTGTCCACACGGGCAGACACACGGGCGTTTGTCTTGGTAGTGTGTGACATACGGCTTGTCCCATGGGCATGTGGTCTAGTCGTGTGTCCCTTGTATCTTAAAAATTAGAAACAGAATGCTTAGAATTGGGCACACGGGCAGAGACATGGGCTTGTGTCTCAGCTGTGTGGTTGACACTGCCTTGGACAAGGGTGTGTTACACGGCTGTGTGAAAACTGCACCTAAATTTCGAAAATAAAAATTCACCACACAGCCTAGCACACGGGCGTGTGACTTGGCTGTGTGACTTCAATTTCTTCATGCTTTAAAAGTCAGAGAGTTACACAGGTTAGAGACACGGGCATGTGTACTACATGGCTTGACCACACGGGCATGTCGCTAGACCACAAGGGCTTGTGAGCCATGCACCTAGGAAAAATTTTAGAATTTCGCAAAAAATTCCCTAAGTTCTCGATTTAGTCCCGATTTGATTCCAACACTCGTTTTGGTCCCGATTTAGTCCAATCTTTTAAAGTGTGATTGGATCACTTTATAAAACGTTTTGGTCTACGAAATTATGAGAAAATAGGTTCGGGAGTCGATTACGCACGAGGAAGGATTAGCACCCTCGTAACACCCAAAATTGGTACCAAATTGAAGAATTTTATCTTAATGTCAAAAATTTGAAAGAATTTAGAAATAAGATCTCTTTTAAAATCGTAATGATTTGAATTAAAAAGAATCAAGATTCTTTTGCTTCGAAAGAATATAAACATCATATCCAGCATGATTGGACACGATATTTTTAAACTTTCGTAACTAAAATTATCTTGTGATTTTCAAAACTTATTTAGAAGGATCTTTTAGGTATTTAGACAAATAGGAAATCACAACCCAGCATGTTAGGGCACTATTTCCCGAATTTCTAACTACCAAAAAACATTGTCTTATCCTTTTTTTTAAAATCCTTGGATCGAAATAAAAAAATTCTTTAAAATGATGATGCATTTAACACATTACAAAGGATCAATATTTAAATAAATTGACCTACATAGTACCTTCTTTAACATTCCACGCAAATATAATAAAGATGATGAGTAATAACATAAATTACACAATATACATTATCATTTTATGCATATATGATCATAGATAATATAAAATATACATTCATTATCGTTACATGCAAAATACAACATAGTGCATAATGAATACAACAAATATAAATTGCAATATATATATATGATAATATTTTATGCAGTTGTCACTTAAAATAACATAAATAATTTATTTCATGCAAGTATATAAAAACAATAACACGAAATAACAAATAATCTATGAAAATTTAACCTACTAAACAATATCAAAATAAAAGAAAACAAAAATAAATAAGCAAATTATAATCATATAAAATAAAAATAAAATAAAATAAAAATAAAGATGTTTAGAAATATTTAGAATAATATATGAATGACAAAGGAAAACCTTTTTTTTTTTAACAAATGATTAATGTATATATACCATATTATAGGATATAATAACAAAATAATGTACTAAATATTAATATTACACATATTTATTTAATAATAAGATAAAAATACATATGTAATTAATGAGTGATAAAATAATATATTTTATAATAAAATAAAAGTAATGTAAGAGATAATAGGTGGAAAAATATATAACATATAATAAAATTTATAAACAAAATATATAATAATATGAACAATATTATAAGTAATATATAAAATAATAAAAATGATATAACAAGTAATTTTACATATAAAAATATAGTAAAATAAATAATATATATAGTAAAAAAATATATAACAAATAATAAAATATAAATATAATATATATAATAAAAATATAACATATAATAAAATTTATAAAGATGTATATAATAATATTTTTTTTTCATATAATTGACATTTATAAAAATAAATAATACGTATAATATTTAAAATGAATCAAATATATAAAAAGGATTAAAATCGAATTTAATTAAAAATCTAGGGTTAATTATAAATAAAAATAAAAATTTTTATGACCTAATTGAAATACACGCCAAATTCGAAGGGACTCACTGAGCAATTAGCCCTAATCCCAAAAATGACGTCGTTTCAAAATAGGTATTATAATAGCCATAGGGGCTAAATTGAAATAAATGTAAAAAATTAGGGCTAAATTAAAATATAAGTAAAATGCAATTATAAATTTTTAAAAATATGGAAGGATTGATTGGGCAATTTGCCCCTTAAACAAAAACACGCGGATCCTATTCGGATCTCGGGTCGACACGCTGATCCTGAGCTTTGAAACGATGTCGTTTGAAGCTAATTGGTTTTAAGCAAAACGGCACCGTTTCGTTAGGGCTATATAAGCCAAATTTCAATTTTGAAATCATTTTACAGCCCGGTTTAAAAAAAAAAAGAAAAGAAAATCCTCTAAAAGAGGAGAAAGGGGGAGAGTTCTCCGGGCTCCGGCCTTTGTCAGGCCAAGCCCTGGTCGTTGGGGACACGTGCCCACACGTCGTCGCTAACTCTGCTGAATACGGCGGCCAGAAGCCAAAAGGATTCATTTTTTAGTGCGCATCCATCGGTAAGCCCCTCCTCTTCTTTTTAGCGATATTTTTATTTACTTATGACAAAACAATGATCATAAAAAGGGTAAAAGATTCACCTCTGTCTTTTCGATAATTTTTTGATGTTTCTTTTCTTGCGAATATTTGTATATAACTGTTTTTTTATTGAATCAGTGTATATAGCCAAAATCCCCTTTACATTTTCTTGATTCGGGCTTTTATAGCAACTGAAAACAAATTTACAATCTGTAATTTTATTTTCTTGCCATATTTGCTGCTATTTTTCTTTCCTCTTTTGCAGGTAATGACGAAAAATCTGGGATGAATAGTGACAATCGGGCGCTGATGATGATTCAATCGTGCACTAATTGGGGCGATGATGCTGGCGTTGATTTGCTCGTTGACTACGGCGCGATTCGGGGCTGGAGTCACGGGGTGAGGCGAAGAGGCGTGTCTGTTGAGAAGCTTGCTGCGCCTAGGGTTTCTGAAACCCTAGGCCTTTCCATCTTCTGTTAACAAATTGGGCCATTTGGGCCGTACCTATTTGTGGGTTGGGTGTAATGGGCTAAGGACTTAGAGTGTAATCGAGTATAAGGTTTTGGGCTAAAAATGTAATCGGGTCTTGGGCTTTGTACATGGACTGTATAAAAACTATTATTTTTTTGTTTTTTTTGTTTTTATTAATTTACGGGCCGGGTAAATTTTGGTCATTACACTTGTATTAATAAATAAGACTGATAAGTTTATTTCCCGTTATACGGACTTGCTAAGCATAAAATGCTTACTCCGTTTATTTTTCCCTGTTTTATAGTGCTCAAAGCTCGTGAAGGTTAAAAGTTGACCGGAGCAGTCATCACACTATCCACTATCTCATTTTGGTATAAATAGAAATCTCATTTTGGTATAATGGCATGTATAAGTGTAGTTGGCCAATGAAGGCTTGTAATGGTTGTTTTATAACCTAGCCATTGTAGTGGCTAATGATGGTTTAAGTTTAACTATTTTAAAGTGATGTTTTGATAATCACATAAGTGCTTATTTTGAGTTGGTTTGATGAAATTGTGTTAGCATATGAGTTTATGACATGAGAAAGTTTATCTCTATTGATGCATGAGATAATACTTTATGATTGATGTCAAATTTCTTGTGAATATGATGTTGGATTGGTGGATATATGCATGTGAGTTTTAATGCAGGAAAATGGTAAGTTTTGGGAGACAAATGAGGCTAGGAAATGGCCTTATTTTGTCCACACGGGTAGACACACGGGCGTGTGTCTTGGCAGTATGTGACATACAGCTTGTCCCATGGGCATGTGGTCTGGTCGTGTGTCCCTTGTATCTTAAAAATTAGAAACAGAATGCTTAGAATTGGGCACACGGGCGGAGACATGGGCTTGTGTCTCCGCTGTGTGGTTGACACGGCCTTGGACAAGGGTGTGTTACACGGTTGTGTGAAAACTGCACCTATATTTTGAAAATAAAAATTCACCATACGGCCTAGCACACGGGCGTGTGACTTGGCCGTGTGACTTCAATTTCTTCATGCTTTAAAAGTCAGAGAGTTACACGGGTTAGAGACACGGGCATGTGTACTACACAGCTTGACCACACAGGCATGTCCCTAGACCACAAGGGCGTGTGAGCCATGCACCTAGGAAATTTTTTAGAATTTTTGCAAAAAATTCCTTGAGTTCCCGATTTAGTTCCGATTTGATTCCAACACTCGTTTTGGGCCTCGAGGGTGCATATAAGGGACTATGTGTATGATATTGGTAAATGAATAGTAATTTACGTAAATTAATTGAAAATGTTTTGAATGTTTCGGTAATACTCTGAAACCCTGTTCTAACGACGGATACGGGTTAGGGTGTTACAATTCCAATGGCTAGATTACAAGCATCATTTACATTTACATGCCAATATGGCCAATATATCTTATACATGCCATTACAACCATAATTGATTTACCATATTGTACCGACATGGGCCGATGGATAGTGTGAGTGATCTCTGCCAAGCTTCCAATCCAATGAGCTTCTGATTTACTATAAAACAGGGAAATAAAACTAAGTAAGCATAAAATGCTTAGTAAGTTCATATAACATGGTACTTAACTTACCATTTATTCTATTTTGAGGTAACTATGTAAGGCACATTCATTCAATTTGACCTAAAGCCCTATACATATCCTCATTGCCCTTGTTAGTCATATATTCCATAATAACATCAAAAACATGTATGGGCTCAATAACAATCAAGTTTGCATGCACATATGCTTTTCGAAACATGTATAATTCACATTACTATATCTCGAGTATATTTTCATATAACACATCTCGAGTTTAGATTATTTCATATCAAAACTTTACACATTTTACTCGAAATAGCAATGTCACACGAGTAGTAGTACAGTTAATGTAATAACCCATTTTTGAGTCAAATAGAAACGTGGTTTTGAAACCACAAATTTGATTCCAGAAAATTATTTTAACATTATTTTCGGTATTTACAGCATGTTATTTGATATGTGTGAAAATTTTATGAGCTAATTTTATCAATTGGTTGGTTAATTTGATAAAAAGGACTAAATCGCGTAAAGGATAAAACTTGTGTTCTATTAGCTAAAAGTATCTAATAGCTAAAGAACCTTAAAGTTAAGGTCTTAAGTGGTAATTAGACCAATGATTGCATGAGTGGACCATTATGGACAACCATTAAGTGATTATAATAGTTTGATAATTAGGTTATTTTTGGAATTTGATAAGTCTTGATGAATTAAATAAAACAAAGCATAAAAATTATTCTTTTATCGTCATCTTTTGCCGAATGGAGCATGAAGAAAAGCTAGTTAGGGCTTGAAAATTTCTGCTACTTCAAGATCAAATTGTAAGTCCGTTTTTGCTCAATTTTTAATGATTTCTATGTTTTTGTAATCGTTGCAGCTCAATCTAGCTAGCCCGTACCTTTAATTTTGAAACTGTTAAAGACTTTAAGAATTTCCATTGATGATTTTATGTGTTCTTTGGTGTTTGAAGATGAAATATGAAAGCTTGATGATAGTTTTACATCTTCTGTCAAGTGATTTTTGATGAAAATGCATAATAGGGATTAAATTGTTAAATGTGAAAATTGTGTGGTTGAAATGTGAAATAAATGTAGGGACCTATATATAATTCGACCAAGCATGGGTTTTGTTAAATTGTGTGAATTTTTTGTATTTGTTAAATAGGGACTAAATTAATTAAATGTGAAAGTTTAGGGGCTAATGTGCAAATAGGCCTAAATGTATGTTTTGGACTAAATTGAAAGAATGGATGGATAAATAATTTAATTTTGAATTCATATAGATCAAGAAAGAAAGAAATTGGATTTAGATCGAGGGAAAAGCAAGGTTATCGAGTAGTCGACTCGATCCGTCAATTCCTAATATGAGGTAAGCTCGTATGTTATAATTTTATTTCAAATGTATTTTATGTGCTTTGATATATCATGAATTATGATTATGTGATTACGGACAAGTTCAGAAATGATTTGACAAAGATTCGACAATTGGAATCCCGTTTGAACCTTAGGAATAGTTTAGGATGCTAGTGACATGTCATTAAGGATACCTTGAGTTGGCTTCTGGCCATGCATATCGGCTGATTTGGCTTTGGGCCATGATATCAGTATTTTGGATAAGATACCTTGATTTGGCGTCGGGCCATGGTATCAGTACTTATCGTGTGAGACCCTTGAGTATTCGATTTCTATTCCAAATGGTTCAATGGGTAAATGAAAGACGAGAACATATATGTGATTGGTACAAGATGGTACAGGCATGTGAATAAATGATGCGAGCTCGGCCAAGGAGTTCGATTCAACCGAGATATGACGTCCAAAAGTCCCGTATGAACCTTAGGAATAGCTAAGATGCATATGTCATGACATAGGATTCCGATATATGTGTGCGAGTAAGTCCATGGCATCGATTTGTGATTCTGATATGTGTTTACGAGTAAGACCCTGTCTGGGACAGTGGCATCGATATGTGGTACATGTAAGACCATGTCTGGGACGTTGGCATTGTACGGATTATGTGATTATCCAAGTGTCCTATCCAATTTCGAATGGTTCATCGGGCAAATGTAATCGTGTACAGATTGTGTAATACGAGTTAAATGGCTAGGTATGAATTAGTTTGATTATTAATAAAAATAAGGTAAGTATATTCGGTCTATTGTACATTGTTGAATAAGTGATAATTTTGTGTATGTACATTTATGTGTATTCGGTCAAATGATTTAACATATGTACATGGGATTATATTATGAACATGTGAACTAGGTACCTATTGATCATCTGGCCTTGAAGGTTAAATAATTTTTGTTAATCTTGATTATATAAGCATTTTGTTTAAGTAAAGTACATTTGTATACAAATGTACATGATATTGTTAGTTGAATTCTTGTGTTTATGTGAATAAGTATGTATATGTATTTAAGTGTATAGTGATATTATAACTTAGGAAGTTGGTTTCACATTCGGCTATTGTGGTTGTGATAGCATTCGGTTAAGTAAAAACATGCATGATAATGCTACCATTTATTTCTCTTGTAAATTCAAAGTTGAACTTTGTTTAGTTTATAACATTCAGCTTAGATTGAAAGGAATGATTAAATCTTGAAATTGTCTTTTTGTTTTAAGCTTACTAAGCTATGTTAGCTTACTCATGTATTTGATTCTTTATTTTATAGATTTTGGAACCAAGCTACAAGCTCGGGAGACCATCAGCCAAGTTCATCACACTATCTACCGTTTTGGTAACTTATTAGCTAATCTTAAATTATGGCATGTATAGGCTGGAATATATTTTTGAAATGTTGATTCTAGCTATGTAACTAAGGACATGCAAAAATGGCTTGTTATTATGTTTAGTTTCAGTTTTATATGTGCTTAATTTTGCTGTCCATGATTTTGGCTTGATATATGCTATGATGCTTGGTCATGGTTTAGTAGGTAGTAAGTATTTTGTGCAATGATAATGACTTTATGTGTTAGGTGGAAATCGGTTTGGGGTTGAGTTATTGTTCAAACCTTTTGATAATTATATTACATGTTGTGGTCTTTAAAAATACTTGTGGTTCGGTCATATTTCTATAAATGATGATATTTTTACTAGGGTTTGTCATGTGTTTTGTAATATCCCGAATTAGGGCCTAATCAGAATAGTGGTTTCGAGACCACAAATTCAAGATAGAAATAATTATTTTATTATCATTTTAAGGTCTATGGCATGATTTCATGATTGTGTGAAAATTTTGTTTAGAAATTTTATCGATAGAGGGTCCAATTTGATATTTAGGACTAAATTGCAAAAGTTGTAAAATGTGTGTTCTAGTTCACAAAGGTACTAAGTACTTGTGAGTAATGGGTTTTTAAAGTGGAGGTCCTTGGATAGTAATTAGACTATTATACTAGTTTGGACAAAAATACCTAAAGGAAGATAAAACACCATAGTTTTTAATTAAGGGCATTTTGGTCATTTAGTTATTAAAATGAATTAAAAACAAAATTAACAGACAATTTTTGTCCATCTTCAACCCCTTGGCCGAATTTCACATGAGGAAGACATAGCTAGGGTTTTTCAAGCTTCAAAGCTTGATTGTAAGTCCATTTTAGCCCCGTTTTTAATGTTCTTTACGTTTTTTGAGTCCCGGTAACTTGATTTAGCTTATTCTAGCAATAATTTAACCTAGGGTTTATATTTGGAAAAATACCCATAGGTGAAATGTGTTTATTTTGATGTTTTATGGTGTGTTAAACAACTTTTGCTAAGCGTATTTTACGTGAAAACGAGTAAAACGACATAATTGCTAAAAATACCTAATTTTCATAAGTACATGTTAGAGTGAGAATTTGATGTTGCCATAGAAGGGAAAAATGATCAGCATTTCATAAAACATAAGAAAATAGGATGAAATTTAATTTCTGAGCCTTGGGGAAAAAGTGTAAATATGTAAAAGTTTAGGGGCAAAAATGTAATTTTACCAAAGTTTGAGTAAGGAATGTTTTAATAAATGTGAGTATTAAATAAGCTAAATTTGTTATTTTAGATCAAGAGAAAGAAGATTCGAGTTGTGATCGAGGGAAAAATAAAGTTTACGAGGAATAGGCTCGATTTCTAACATTTTGTACTGAGGTAAGTTTAGGTGTAAATGTAGTAACATAATTGTCATTTTAAGTAATTTAATGTTATTTATATGATATGATGATTATTATCATGAAATATTATGCTTTGTGGATTATTATTTAGTAATATGCAAATTATGTTAGCTACTTGATAAATATGAAATGCTATCAAGTATCGGTCCCGACATTCCGTGGAAGACAGCAAAGATGTGTGATTGAGGAAAATCCCATTTGAATCTTGGAATAGATTAGGATACAAGTGACATGTCACTAGGATATTTGAGTTCCGAGCTCGTTGAGTTAAGTCCGAGTTTTGAGATGTAACTAGGCATCCGAACTCGTTGAGTTGAGTCTGAGTTCACTTATGGATGCAAACGCCCGAGCTCGTTGAGTTGAGTCCGAGTTCGCTTATGGGCAGGTTACATGGTAGCTTGGCTACATAATTTCTGTATGCTATTGAGTTTGTCTAGCTGCAGGTATGACACTTATGTGCATGCAGTCCGTGTATCCAAATTATATTCCGATGTGTTCAACGGGTGAATCTTAAGTGAATAAGTAGAATACTTAAGAAGAAGGTGACATGTTGGTAAGTGTGGTGAATGAAAAAATTTGGGCAGGTATGTGCTTAAACCCTCAGGTTGAGAACTTGGTATGATCAAATCGTGGTAAGATGGTAAATGCAAATGTAACATGAATGTCTTGGTGATATTTATACAAATGATGTTTTATGTTGGATTGCATAATTATGTTACTTGTTATTTACATGTGAAGTTACTAAGCATTTATGCTTACTCCCTCCTTTCCATTCTTTGTACTTTTGACAAGCCATCTCAGAAATTGGGAATGGTCAGAGGCTCGCTCACACTATCCGTGGACCATTTTGGTATAGTGGCTTGTATATTTTGAGTATGGCATGTATAGCATTATAATCATTTTGTGTATATGATCTTATGATATGGCTATTGGGTGGTAAGGAAATGTTTGGTAATGATTAGCCATTGGAATGGCTAATCAAGATCATATTTGGTGTTATGTATACTTAATGTGCTATCTAATCTATGGAAATTCATAAAAAGGTGAAATTTGCTATAAAATAGTATCATACAACAGCAATGATGTGAGTTTGAAAAATCACTAAAACTAGTAGGTACAGAATTAGATGATGAATAAAATATAAAATTGAAGCTTATTGAGTCTATTTTCATATAGAAGAAACAAAACAGGTAAATGAGTTGTATTTTATGAGAAATTTGAGTTTTGGTGGAACAGGTCAGAGCGGTTTCTGAATCCCCTGTTCTGAATTTAGAAATTCACTAAAAATTGTAAAAAAATAATTAGAGTCATAATTTATTCTTCTAGATTCCTTATTGAGTCTAATTTTAAGAGCAACAAACAGAATAGTCATCTGAATTCTGTACAAAGAGAAAACTAATTCGTAGTGAACAGAGGTCAGAGCAGTCGAACACTGAAACAGGGGAAGCTTTAACTAAAAAACTGTACTAATTGGCCTGACTAAAAATTCTGGAAAGCAATTAGTAAATAGATATATGAGTCTAGTTTCAGGGAAAATTTATAAATTTTAATTTCAAGTTTCGTAACTGGAGATATGATTTTTTTAGCGACTATGATGCAGATGGGCAGTTTATTACGAAAGGTGAAATAAATTGTTTGAAATTGTTTAAGTGATAATTTAAGTCTGTTAACGTCTCATGCTCGGCTCCAGCGACGGTCTCGGGTAAGGGGGTGTTACATGTTTTCTAGATAACAATTATGTCATATGCTTGTAATAAATTAATAACCAGCAACGTATATACTAGGATATGTGTATATGAAATATTCGGTCTCCTTAATTGAGTTGAAAATTTACTTATACTTGGGCATACAATGATTATATTATAGATGTTACATATATTGTAACACCCCGAACCCGAAACCGACACCGGAGTCGAACACGAGGTGTTAACTGGCTTTAACCCCTTACAAAATTTATTTTCCAGACACTGCCCAATCTGTGTACTAGTCGTTTTAAAAATCATATCTTGAGTTTCGTAACTCGAAAATCAGTTTCGTAATTTTTCCCAGAAACTAGACTCATGTGCCCATCTATGTATTTTTTTCTAGAATTTTTGGTTGGGCCAATTAGTACAGTTTATTAGTCAAAGTCTCCCAAGTTGCAGGGGTCGACTACACTGACCTTTCCCATTACGACTTGGATATCTCCCTGCACGGGGCTTCAATACTGATGCTGTTTGTTTCTATGAAAACTAGACTCAGAGAGGAATCTGTACATATATGGTATGACCCCTAATTATCTCCGGTTAATTTATAATGAATTTCCGAAGTCGGAGCAGGGAATCCAGAAACCGTTCTGGCCCTGTCCCACAAAAATCTGATTATCTCTTAATATACTGCCCATATGATCTTTTCGTTACTTCCTCATGAAAGCAGACTCATCGAGCTTCGATTACATAATTTATTCATCAATTAATTCCACTCCTACTATTTTTAGTGATTTTTCAATCTCATGACACTGCTGCTGCCAGCATCTGTTACGAAAGTAACTAGGTCCTTTTCATGCCTACCCTTGATCCAACTCAATCGAACATTCGTGCCATTTTCGCATGGCTTAAAGTTTACATGCCATAATTCAAACACAACGTACTAGCTTATACATGCCAAAATGATCTTCTAAGCACACTAAGAAGAAAGTACCAAAACTTGCTATCCGGTGTGATGACTTCGATGACGGCCCGATCACGCAAAAAGAGATGTGTCCAAGAAACCTAGAATAGGTGACAAGGAAACACCGAGTGAGTTTATAACTCAGTAAGTCATAAGCTATGCACTACCATCCATCAATAACATTATCACAAGAGAAAACAAAATGGAACGAGGCTAATTACTCCATCCATTCCGAACCATACCATAGTTTCTCCAACCTATCGATTCAATTTCATATCAATTCATGCATTCACATTCCATATACTCATCAATAGGACATTGAAGCATTTTCATAAATCAATTTATTTTCGTTACAATCAAACGACTAAACGGCCTTTCACCCATCTACAATAAATTTTATGTACGTGACTTCAAGTATAGTTGTCACATAGGTTCAACTTACCGAGCTCAACACCAAGTATAAGCATAGCACATATTAGCCATGTACTCAAGACACTTACCCGATCCGCTGTCCGCGATCGACTCAATGGTGTCGCACACATAGTGTCCATAATGATTCACGAATGTATATTGAGCCCGCACACTCAGTGCTATATAATCAACTCGCACACTTAGTGCTACGTAATCAAATCGCACACTTAGTGCTACATAGTCAGACTCGCACACTTAGTGCCGCATGGTCAATTCGCACACTTAGTGCATCATATTCATTTCGCACACTTAGTACAACATAGTCGAATCGCACACTTAGTGCTGTACAATTTAATCCCGCGCACTTAGCGCCAATCTCATGGTCATAAATGGTTATCCCGCACGTTTAGTGCCGAGATCAACAACTCAGTACATCTTACCTCTTTTCTTTCATTCAACAATTTCATCATCACATACGTAAATGCATATATATATATGTATATTTATTCATTCCATTCAGCATCAATACATACACATTATGACCATTTGAAATAATACCAACTACATGCTTAATGACTTACCTCGTGTTGGGTAAGACGGTTCCAACTCAGCTACTCGATAACCTTTTCTTTGCCTTTGCTCGATTCACCTCCTTTAACTCCTTGAGCTAAATCAATAATTTAACTAGTTTAACCACCTTGCTAAATATTTACAATCCAATTTCACATGTATATGTATGTTAGTATATTCGGCCAATAACCTCATGCAACTACCAAAGCCGAATCAACTAAATATACTTATGAATATATATATATCATCATCGAAATCACCTAAGCTTAGACATCAATTTTTAATTCCAAGCAAGTTGCCGAATGCAACCTTACTAAATTTTCATGGATTCAATATACCATTACCATGGGATCAACAACCACAAATTCATAGACAATTTAGGAAAATCACATTACAAATCTCAAATTCAAGCAAAGACCATGGCCGAAATGCATGTATACATGTACAATGTCAACTATAACATCATTTAAGTCCACATATAACTACATTTCTTAAGTTCCACATCTTAATGCCCATTATAGCCACTCCCCTAGTCTAAATCTAGCAATCGGCGACACCACCTTTCCACTATGTTAGCCGAATACTCATTCTCTTCCTAGTCCTAAGTTCGGCACCTCCAACAAAATAGCTTAACAATTTTCAACTTTCATGCTAACATAACAAGCAACTTAACACATCCATATAACTAGCATGCTAATAGCATCAAGGTATCAACTAGCTTTTATTTTTAAACTCCTTAGCCGAATCCTAACTCTCCAACAACCCCAAATCCAACCATGGAATAGATAGAATCTAGACTCATCACCCCAAAGGTAGGGTAAGCTTCCAAAAATATCATTGAACATACCTTGGTCTAAAGGACCACCTTGGCCGAATCTTGCTTCCTCTTCTTCCTCTAGTTAGAACAATTGCAAAAGAAAGAAAATATGAACACTCCTTCTTCCCTCCTTATTAAGCATTCAAACTCCCTCATTTTTCATGCCACAACATCAAACACTCCCCCTAGGCACAAGCAATGGCCGAATTCCTTCCAAGTTCTTTTCTCCCCTTCTTTTTCTTGGTTTTTCGGCTAGGAGATGGCAAGTATGACACCCATTTTTTTTGTTCCCTTTTCTATTATTATCCCCATCATTTGTTCACCAAAAAAACATATTAAATTAGAATGAGTGGAGCATCATCACTCCTTGGCCGGCCACCATGAATTTTATGGGCAAATTGACATGCAAAGCCATGCTTCCTCAACCTATTATTAGTTAATCCTTATAATTCATCTATCATCTTTTCTAACTTCGTCAACTAGGTCCTTTTTGAATGAATTCACAATCCTAATGCTAATATTAAGCATTTAATTTCTCATATATTCACTGTCACACAACAATTTATGCAATTAAAACACGAAAATAAATTTTTGGCTCGATAATGTGGTCTCGAAACCACATTCCGACCAGGGTCTAATTTGGGTTGTCACATATATATATGTAAATATGCGTATGGTTGATTTTATTAAATGTGCAGGCTACTTTTATATTATACATGTTAGGTGTTAAATACTTGAATTGGTTAAGTGATGAATATTGTATGTGTCTTGTGAATAAATGGTCAATTGTTCTACCATGTGTTTAATGCTAAATGTGACCGCTACCTTAGTGCTGATTGCATATTATGTACAAGTATATGTTCGCCTATTCGGCTATGGTGTAATGTATTAAACATTTACTTGTGATTATTTATTAAAATATATAATATGGTTGCATGATTTGACATGGATTCTAAGGATTTTCTCTTAAAGTTAAATTGTGAATGGTATTAAAGATTAATAGTTAAGAAATCCAATAGTTGATTCACTTCGTATTAAAGAATAAAGCATGCAAGTTCATTTTGCCTATTATTTAAGTCGCATATGTGGTGGTTTATATATGTTTTATGGCTTACTAAATTTTAAATGTGTATATGATTTGGTTACCATATGAATAACTACATAACTAGTATTAGAAGTATATTTGACCTTATGGGTGTTAGTTAATATTGCACATGCAAATACTTTAATGCAATAAGTAATAAGTGGAGTTTAGTTGCGACTCGTATATGCAAGATATAAGTCATTACTTGTTTTGAAATGTTAAATAGATTTTATTTTCAAATATAAATGAATTTGACTTGAACGAATATATATATACATAAATGTCTGGAACTGAACTGTTGATCAGTAATGCCTCATAATCCTAATCCGGTGATAGACACGGACTAGGAGTGTTACATGATAGTAGCAATGTAGTAATATTATTTACATACAACTTACCTCTGATTTCAAAATGTAGTTACTATACAGTTTAGTCGATTTACCTGGCTTTCCCTAGGTCTTGGTTCGGATTTGAGAAATCTTGATCTATATTAGAAAAATACACTTGTTTAGTCAGTAATTACAATTAGGCAATTGAAAATTCACATTTTTGATAAAATGACCATTTTGCCCCTAGACTTTGGCAAAATGACCATTTTACCCCTATGCCCGAAAATCGATTTTTATCAAATTTCTTCGCCACTTAAGCTTCGCTGAACTCTTTTACTCTTATAGCAACCTAAAATTCCCACTATTTCACACACTTATCACTTATTTTGCAAGTTATGCAAAATAGTCCATTTAGGTGTTTTCATGCTAACACCTTTCACAAAAGTTGTTTATAAGATAACCAAGACTCATTTTCTTCCATAAAAACTCAGCAAACAACACAAATTATTTCATGGAAAAACCCGAAACTCTTGATCATTTTGCAAGATAGAACCCTCATTTGAAAACTCATGCTTCAAGGGTCTCAAAAGTACAAAAATATTTTAGAAAAGCCATTAGGATCACTTACTTGTGAGTGCTTCAAGTTGCTGCAAATTTTTGAAGCTTAAAACCCCAAAAATAGCTTATATTTTCAGCTAAAAAGAAATGGGAAATAGGGTGATATCATTTCCTTTTTCTATTTTCTATTTTAGTCAAAATTGGTCACCTAATCCCACCAAAAATTGAAATTTTTGACCACACATGTCTCCTATGGCCGGCCACCCTTTTTCTAGGGGTCTAATTGCCCTTTAAAGGCCCCCAATTTAGGTTCTCTAGCTATGTAACAACTTTAGTTATCAGTTTAGGAGTTTTACACTTTATGCAATTAAGTCCTTTTTCACAATTGGGCTCACAAATGTCAAAATTAACTCACCAAATTTTTCATGTACTAATATAAACATGCTATGACTCCAAAATAATAATAAAATAATTTCTCCAACTTTGGATTTGTGGTCCTGAGACCACTATTCTGACTAGTCCCTAAATCGGGCTGTTACATTTCTCCCCTCTTTAGGGATTTTCGTCCTCAAAAATCTTACCAGCGAATAAGTTCGGGTATTGATCTCTCATAGGCTCCTCAAGTTCCCATGTGGCTTCCTCAACTCCATGTCTATGCCACAAAACCTTCACTACTGCTATATTCTTATTTCTTAACTGTTTGACTTCTTGAGCCAAAATCTTGACCTACTCCTCGCCATAAGTCATATTCGGAAGAATTTCAACCTCTGTCGGGTTAATCACATGAGAAGGGTCTGATCTATATCGATGTAGCATGGATACATGAAACACATCGTGAATCTTTTCCAACTCCGGTGGTAAATCCAATTGGTAGGCAACTGGCCCTACTTTCTTGATAACTACATAAGGTCCTATGAAACGAGGACTCAACTTGCCTTTTCTACCAAGTCTAAGGACTTTCCTCCACGGAGATACTTTTAAAAATACCTTATCACCGACTTGAAACTCAATTTCCTTTCGTTTCAAATCCGCGGAAGATTTCTGTCTATCCAAGGCAGCCCTCAAGCAGTCACGAATCACTCTAACTTTATTTTCAATCTCCTTAATTAATTTGACCCCGTGAATCTGACCCACTTTAAGCTGAATCCAATATAAGGGCACTCAGCACTTTTGCCCATATAATGCCTCATAAGGCTCCATTTTCAGACTCGTCTGATAACTGATATTATAGGTGAATTCAACCAACGGTAGATACTTTTCCCAACTACCTTGGAACTCAAAGATGCAACACTGCAACATGTCCTCTAATATCTGAATTACTCTCTCTAACTGACCGTCGGTTTACGGATGGAACGCTGTGCTAAAATTCAACTTTGTTCCCAGAGCCACTTGTGACTTTTTCCAAAACCTCGAGGTAAATCTCAGGTCTCTGTTTGAAATAATCGATATGGGCACTTTGTGTAGTCTCACAATCTCAGAAACATACAAGTCAGCTAATCTCTCAAGGGAGTAATCAGTGCTCACTAGTATAGAATGTGCCGACTTTGTTAGCCTATCCACAATAACCCAAACAACATCTTTTTTCTTCCGGGTTATCGAAAAACCCATCACAAAGTCCATAGTGATTCCATCGCACTTCCACTTGGGGACCATGATAGGCTGAAGTAGACCCGAAGGCACTTATGTTCAGCCTTTACTTGTTGACATACCAGACACTTAGACACAAACTCTGAAATATCTCTTTTCATACCTGACCACCAATACATTTTTTTAAGGTCATTGTACATTTTCACGTTGCCTGGGTGGACAGACGAACAACCACTATGTGCTTCTCTCAGAATGTTCTGAATAAGCTCATTGTCCATGGGTACACAAAATCTGCCTCTGAACATTAAACATCCTTCGGTACCAATACGAAAATCTGATTCAATTCCCGACTCATATTGAGTTCTCTTGGCTTGCAATTTCTCATCACCTTTCTGAGCTTCTCGAATCTCTTGAAGAAATGTCAGTCTAGCTCTCATCTCTGTTAGAATTGTAGCATCATCAGACAATGTCATATTGACATTCATTATTCTCAGCGCAAATAACGATTTTCTACTTAAAGCGTCAGCGACTACATTCGCCTTTCCCGGATGGTAGTCGATAATCAATTCATAGTCCTTTATCTGCTCTAACCATCATCATTACCATAAATTCAATTCCTTTTGAGTTATCAAGTACTTTAAGCTCTTATGGTTGGTGAATACTCGACATTTCTCCCCATACAAATGGTGTCTCCAAATTTTCAGTGCAAACATGATGGCGGCCAACTCTAAATCATGCGTCGGGTAGTTTTTCTCATGTGGCTTCAGTTGTCTTGAAGCGTAGGCTATGACCTTGCCTTCTTGCATAAGCACGCACCCAAAACCATTTAAGGAGGCGTCACTATATACTACAAACTCCTTGCCCGACACCAGTTGCACTAACACTGGGGCTTCGGTCGACAAAGCCTTTAATTTCTCGACACTCTGCTGGCAATTTTTAGTCCATTCAAATTTGACATCCTTTTGTAGTACTCTCATCATCGGCGTAGCTATCATAGAGAGTCTGTTTACAAACCGTCTATAGTACCCGGCCAACCCCAAAAAGCTTCGAACCTCTGTCACATTCTTCGGAGGTTTGCATTCAACAATAGCCGAGATCTTACTTGGGTCAACTCGAATCTCGTCTATTGACACAAGATGTCCTAGAAAACTGACCTCCTTAAGCCAAAATTCAATCTTATTGAACTTGGCATACAATCTCTTGTCTCTCAAGGTTTGCAACACGACTCTCAGATGCTCTGTGTGCTCGCTCTCATCACGCGAATAAATCAATATGTCATTGATAAAGACGACGACAAACTTATCCAAATATGGCCTAAAAATATGGTTCATTAGATCTATAAATACCACTGGGGCATTAGTCCAACCAAAAGGCATAACAAGGAATTCATAATGCATATATCTCATCCGAAAAGGAGTCTTTGGTACATCTTGCTCTTTTACTCTCAACTGGAAGTACCCAGACCTTAGATCAATCTTGAAAAATATAGTGGCCCCCTTCAACTGATCGAACAAATCATTAATTCTTGGCAAAGGATATTTGTTCTTCACCGTCACCTTATTGAGCTGTCTATAGTTGATACATAATCTCATCGACCCGTCTTTCTTTTTCACGAAAAGTACCGGAGCACCCCATGGTGAAAAACTTGGTCTCGCAAAGCCCTTATCCGTTAGCTCTGACAACTGTGCTTTCAACTCTTTCAACTCAGTTGGAGCCATCCTATACGGGGAAATCGAGATGTGTGTTGTACTGGGAACCAACTCAATTCCAAACTCGATTTCCTTCACAGGAGGTAGTCCGGGTCATTATTCCGGGAACAGATCTGTAAACTCACAGACCATTGGTACCGATTCAATCTTCAACTCAAACACTTGAGTATTCAACACAAAAGCTAGATATGCCTCATATCCTTTCCTCAAATATTTCTCAGCAGTTAAAGACGATATTACTACAGGCCGATTATCTGATCCATCTGGTCCAACTCGAAGAACATTCCCGTCTCCACATTTCAACTCAATAACTTTCCTCCCACGGTCCATTACAACACTATGAGAAGTCAACCAATCTATCCCAAGGATTACGTCAAATTCATTAAACGACAATAACATCAAGTTCGCTAGAAAACAATGACCTTTAATTGTCAAAGGACAATCCTTACACACTTGGTCCACTAATACATATTTGCCTAAAGGGTTAGACACTTTGATCACAAACTCAGTGGACTCTACTAGCATGCTCTTATGAGGTACCAATTCCATACAAATATAAGAGTGGGTAGATCTTGAGTCAATTAATGCAACAACATATATATCATGGATAGAAAAAGTACTCGTGATCACATCGAGAGATTTTTCCTTTTCCCGAGCTCGAATAGCATAAGTCCTTGCAGGCGCTCTACCTGGGACCTCACTGCAGCTTCTCTGGGTGCACTTCTACTAGAAGCCCCGTTTCTCGAGTTATTTTGTGGTCTACCCCTCAATGGAGCACTACTTGCCTTTACTTCTTACTTTCTCTCTCCCATTTCAGGGCTATCACGAATAAAATGGTCTAGTGACCCAAACTTGTAGCAACCCCTCTCATTTCCTCGGCACTCGCCAAAATGACGCCTGCCACACTGCGAGCATTCTGGCCTATTTGGCTGAGTACTACTGACACTTGCGACAGAAGCAGTCTGGGCTCTAGAAGTTGCGTTCTGCCGGTTCTTTTTCTATTTGAAACCCCACCGAAACATTCAATTCGGTAGAAAACTCTTTTGATCTTTTAGACGAGAACTGATATGATTTCTCCATCTATCTCTTCATTGAATCCCGTGACTCAATAGTTGCTTTTCTCCTTTCTTTACTAGCTTCTTAGCCTTACATGCTTTCTCGACGAGTGCTACAAATTCTCCTATCTCTAAGATGCCAACAAACACTCAGATGTCTTTATTATGTCCATCCTCAAACCTCTTACACATGGTAGCTTCAGTGGATACGCATTCACGTGCATAATTGCTGAGTTTCACAAACTCACGTTCATACTCCGTCACAGTCTTATTACTTTGCTTCAACTCTAAAAATTCCTTCCTTTTTCGATCCATAAACCTCTGGCTAATATACTTTTTTGGGAACTCTTCTTGGAAAAATTCCCAAGTTACTCTTTCTTTCAGTACCACAGACACGAGAGTATTCCACCATTGATATGCCAAATTCGTAAAAGTGACACTGCACACTTTACGCATTCTTCAGGTGTGCATGATAATTCATCAAATACACTGATTGCATTTTCTAGCCAAAATTCTGCTCTCTCCGGATCATCATCTATGCTAGCTCGAAATTCCTCGGCCCATTGTTTTCGGATCTTGTCTACCGGAGGCTTCTCTCTTCTAAACATATTTGCACCTTGCAGAGTTACTGGGGCATACTGAGGAATCGGGGGAGGTGGGGGAAGTGGAGTGTTCAGGTTCACATGAACGAACTCTGTGTACCAAGCATCCATCACCCGAAGGTAGGCTTCTCTAGCTCCTCCACCTTGGCCCATAATCGTGGGCTCACTCTCAACCGATGTGGTCTTTCGGCTAGAGCCGAAGCATTACTTTCTACATTATCCGTCGTGGCTTTATCAGGATCCATTTACTGTATAAAAATATAATTTATAATCATCAGAATTCGTCACACTATCAATGTTCAATTATGGCATGTCTAGCTAGACTCGTACTCTCGCTAGGTTAGTCCTAGAACTAACTAAACCATAGCTCTGATACCACTAAATGTAACACCCTCACCTGTAACCCATGCCAGGTCAGAGTACGAGGCATTACCTAACTTTATCTCATGCATACAAACAATCTCAAGTCGCCGAGACTTGGTCCAAATTAAAAATTTTTCAATTTCTACTCTAAACTTCATATTATGGGCCTACGAGCCCCAAATCAATCGTTAAAAACTATTCGAAACCATTCTGGGTCCTTAAACCAACCTTAAGAAATTTGCCTTAAAATAAGGCACGCGCTCGTGTGACCATTTTGACATGGTCGTGCTGGTGGTCCATGTAGCTCACATGGCCTAAGCACCCTGGAACATGCTAATGGCCCACACCCGTATGGAATTAAATTCTAATTCACACCTACAGGGGTTTTCACACGGCCAGACACACGCCTGTGTCTTAACCCGTGTGCAAAAACTTGGGTATTTTATTTTTACCGTCAGCATTCCTCAATTGTAACACGGCTAAGGCACACGCCTATGTACTAGGCCGTGTCCTCCACACGGCTGAGACACACGACCGTGTCTCTTCCCGTGTGTTTATTATCATGTATCCTGACTTAAAATTTTTATGTACAAGGGTCACAAGGCCGGACCATATGCCTATAGGGCTGACCGTGTGTCACACACGACCTAGACACACCCCCGGGTCTCTACCCGTGTGGGCAATATAAGGCTATTTACCAAACCTCATTGCCACCATTGCATACCTATTTTTACGCAAATACCAGCCAATACCAAAAAAAAGCATAATTTCCAAAATCAAATCAGCCACAATGGACATTCATTCAACCATGTAGATGCAACTTTTATAAACTTAAAATAAATATTAGCCATCATTCGTGGCTTAATACTAAGTGTGGGATCTATCCCAAGCCAACACATTTGGCCAAATCTCCAAGACTCAAAAAAATAAATTTTAATCCTATACATGCCATATTCAAAAATATAAATCCAACCATACCGAATGTTTCGGCTGATAGTGTGATCGATATCTCTGAATTTTGATGATCCTTGAGCTAGTTGTGAGGCACTGAAAGAAATGGAAAGGAAAGGGAGTAACCATAAAGCTTAGTAAGTTGCATATAAATAAATATACAACAATAAGTTTACAATTCACCAACAACTTATGATACCAAAGTGAGCATAAGCATGACTTACTCTTTACTCCATACAAATCACATAGCATATACAATGAGTTCACATCTTATACATATGTATCACTTAGGTACCTGTAATACTCACAATATGGTTATAGTTTTCTCATAAACTTAAATTTATAACTCTCACAGTTGAACCATTCGGAACACTACCAGATATTCCATAGGCCTCAATCATGGGTAAAGTTCCGATGCCATGCCCCAAACATGGTCTTACACTGGCTATCATCTTAGAGGCCGATTCCATGTCCCAGACATGGTCTTACACTAGCTCTCATATAATCGTGCCGATACATGTCCCAAACATGGTCTTACACTGACACATCTCGTAGCCGATGCATGTCCCAGACATGTCTTATACTAGCACTCGTCTCAATCCCAATGCCATGTCCTAGACATGGTCTTACACTGGCTCTCATAATGTGGCAAATGCATGTCCCAGACATGTCTTACACTAGCTTACACAAATGACCCAAGTGATACGGCATGAATATCTGGTTTACTTCTTAAGGTCCTAACGGGAATTCTATATCTCAATTATCATTACACATTCTCAATCTCGAAATCAAGCAATTCATGCCATATCTATTCAATGACAATTTAAATACGGATAGTAGCAATGTAGTAATATTATTTACATACAACTTACCTTAGATTTCAAAACGTAGTACTAATTACAATTAGGCAATTGAAAATTCACATTTTTGGTAAAATGACCATTTTGTCCTTAGATTTTTGCAAAATGACCATTTTACCCCTATGCCCGAAAATCAATTTTTATCAAATTTCTTTACCTCTTAAGCTTAGCTGAACTCTTTTACTCTGATAGCAACCTAAAATTCCCACTATTTCACTCACTTATCACTTATTTTGCAACTTAGGCAAAATAGTCCCTTTAGGTGTTTTCATGCTAACAACTTTCACAAAAGTTGTTTATAAGACAACCAAGACTCATTTTCTTCCATAAAAACTCAGCAAACAACACAAATTCTTTCATGGCAAAACCCTAAACTCTTGATTAGTTTGCAAGATAGCACCCTCATTTGAAAACTCATGCTTCAAGGGTCTCAAAAGTAAAAAAATATTTTAGAAAAGTCATTAGGATCACTTACATGTGAATGCTTCAAGTTGCTACAATTTTTTGAAGCTTAAAACTGTAACATCCTGATTTTGGGCCTAGTCAGAACAGTAGTTTCAGGACCACAAATTCGACGATGAAAATTTTATTTTTTATTATATTTTTATGGTCTACGATTTCACGGAATAATTTTGTGAAAAGTTTGTTTGAAAATTTTGACATTCGAGCACTTAATTTAGTCAAAAGGACTAAATCGTAAAAAGTGCAAAAGTGGAGTTCTACATACTATAGGTGTCCAATTATTATGAAATTTTAAATTGAGGGTCCTTAAATGGTAATTATACCATTGGTTAATTTCTGGACAAAAATAGACATGAAATGGGTGTAATAAAATATTTTTAAGTTAGGGGTATTTTGGTAAACTAAAAATTGAAAGAATTAAAAAGGGAAATAAGCCAAATTGGGCTATCATCTTCTTCATTCAACTGCTTCTACCAGAAGAAGCCATGTTCAAGGTTTTTTCAAACTCCCAATCTCGTTGTAAGTGCTCCTTAGCCCCGTTTTTTAAAGTTCTTTATATTTTTGAAATCCCGGTAACTTGGTTAAGCTTATTCTAGCAATAATTTAACCTAGGGTTTATATTTGAAAAAATACCCATAGGAGAAATGTGTTTATTTTGATGTTTTATGGTAGAATATTAAGCTTGAAATTGTGTTAAACAACTTTTACTAAGCGATTTTACGTGAAAACGAGTAAAACGACATAATCGGTAAAAATACCTAATGTTCATAAGTACATGTTAGAGTGTGAATTTGTTGTTGCTATAGAAGGAAAAAATGATAAACATGTCATAAAACATAAGAAAATAGGATGAAGTTTAATTTTTGAGCCTAGGGGCAAAAATGTAATTTTGACAAAGTTTAGGGGAAAATTTTCAATTTTGCCAAAATATGATTTTGGGTCAATTTGAATAATGTGAGTCCTAATTAGGGTATATTTGTAATGATAGAGCAAGGAAAATTGAAATTCGGGCTAAAATCGATAAAATACCAAGTTGTGGACAAAATGGTAAAAATGGCCATTTTCGTATACGAGGTAAGTTCGTGTGTTAATAATAATGCAATACCATACTTGAATTGTAATTTTCTATTTTTATGACATAAATTGTATGATTTAATATGTTTAGGAGAAGTTGATGAATGGTGTGTATGATATGGAAAATGTGATGCTTGTTGTGTCATGTGAAATTGAATGGCAAATTATTGTTACATGAATCGAATGTTAAATTACTATTACATGGGTTGTATGAATTACTACACGGTTGTACCTGATGAGATTTTAACAAGTTTGTACGTAAATAATTTATCGATTCTTTTTATTTTATTATATTTTGTTATCATATGAAATGTGGCTGCCTATAGAATGATTATTTGTTGTAAATTGCAAATTGAAAAATGACTATGAATAAATTTGTAACATGTTGGAAAGTGAGGAATTTCCTGGTTGAGCCTTCGAAATAAAAACGATACGAATGATCTATTGTGAGGTCACGTGTGTAGTACTAAGTGTAGGCTACTACGTGTACTGGATAATTGGTCGCATGTGTAGTTCTAAGTGTAGGCTACTATGCGTACCTGATAACTTCGATCACGTGTGTAGTACTAAGTGCAGGCTACTACGTGTATCAGATGGTTAGGTCACGTGTGTAGTACTAAGTGCAGGCTACTACGTGTACTGGATAATTGGTCGCATGTGTAGTACTAAGTGCAGGATACTATGCGTACCAGATAGCCTTGTCTACAAGTGTGAAAATATGTGCAGGCAACTAAGTATCAGTTATTATTCCGAAGAGTTCAACGAGAAAATCGATTAAGTAAAAATACATGTGAACATGATTATATGATGAATAAATGCAAGTATATGTTTATGAAAATTATGAGCAATGTGCTCGATATTTGAGTGAACTTCGATAAGACAAAATGGATTAAGTGAAATTATGTAAGAGTGAATTTTAGTAGTAAAACAATGTTGGACAGTAGCAGTTGCGTGACTTTGAAAATTCACCAAATATTGTGTAAGTTGACTTAAATTTCAACAAAATTATGGAATTAAATATTAATGAATCTATTTTCATATAAAAGAAACAGGGGGAGTGAAAGAGTTCTATATTATGTGATATTCTAATTTTTGTGAGACAGTGTCAGAATGAATTCGAGATCCCCTATTCTGAATTGGAAAAATAATTAAAAATTGTACAAAAATAATTATGAGTTATAATTTATATTAATACAATCTTAAATGAGTCTACTTTCGGGAGGAATGAACAGAAACATCATCTGAGTGCCGAAACATGAGATAAATAATTTTTAGTGAAGAGAGGTCAGAACTATTAGACAGCAAAACAGGGGAAACTTCAATGAATAAACTGTACTAATTGGATAAACTAAAAATTCTGAAAATTTTATTGGAGAAAGGTATATGAGTCTGTTTCAAGGAAAATTAACGACACTAAATTTGGAGTTTTTTAGCTCCAGATATGAATGATTTAGTAACTGTAACTCGATAAAACAGCTTAACCTAAACATGTGTAATTGTACAATTATAGTGTTTTATCTTGAAAAGCATGTTAGTAATTTCTTATTAATTTCATATCAACTTACTAAGTGTAAAGCTTACCCATCCTCTCCATTTCTTTAGTATTTGCAGGTCGGCTCGGGGTTGGAGATCGTCAGAGGTAAAATCGCACTATCAAACTATCATTTTTGGGAGAATTAATTAAAATATTATAAATATCAAGTGCGTGGCAGGTATAGGAAGTTGGTTTGTG
Source organism: Gossypium hirsutum (assembly GCF_007990345.1). NCBI lineage: Eukaryota > Viridiplantae > Streptophyta > Magnoliopsida > Malvales > Malvaceae > Gossypium > Gossypium hirsutum. Next base: position 34,358,846 of record NC_053432.1, read on the forward strand.
ATATGTATTATTATTATGGATTTGACCATACGTATCAGTCTGCATTGAGTTATCGTATGTGATCATGAGATGTGGTCCTTATCCATTATAGTTTATAAGTTTAATTAATCATGGCATGTCCTATGTTTTAATGTGATGTTATAGTTAGCTTTGTTTGTTATACATGATTGGTCATACATCAGGTAAGTTAAATGCAGGCCAGTGGATCATGAATTAAATGGAAATGAGTAATGTTGCCTTGAATATGGATGTTTAATGAAAAAATTGGTAACTACAGTATGATGGTATAAAATGAGAATAAGATTTAGCATGTCTAGTTCTAGTTAATGTAAGAATGTATATTATATATAGGATGGTAAGCAAATATGTTTGAAGTAAATGACATGTTATTACATGATTATGGATGTGTAAGTGCTCATTTATGCAAAGTTATATGTCTTTAAATATGAGTCTATGCATGTGTTTGAAAAGTTTTGAATTAAATGAAATTTTATGGCCCGGCTTTCGTCTATGTGTATGGTTAAGTATGGTAATGCCTCGTACCCTGTTTCAGCCTTGGATACGGGTAAGGGATGTTACAAAAACCCCAAAAATGGCTGATATTTTCAGCTAAGAAGAGATGGGAAATAGGGTGATATCATTTCCTTTTTCTATTTTCAAGTTTAGTCAAAATTGGTCACCTAATCCTAACAAAAATTGAAATTTTTTACCACACATGTCTCCTATGGCCGGCCACCCTATTTCTAAGGGTCTAATTTCCCTTTAAAGGCTTCCAATTTAGGTTCTCTTGCTATTTAACACCTTTAGCTATCAATTTAGGACTTTTACACTTTATGCGATTTAGTCCTTTTTCACAATCGGGCTCACAAACGTCAAAATTAACTTACTAAAATTTTCATGTACTAATATAAACATGCTATGGCTCCAAAATAATAATAAAATAATTTTTCCAACTTTGAATTTGTGGTCCTGAGACCACTATTCTGACTAGGCCCTAAATCGGGCTGTTACAATGGGTGTGTGAATTTTCGTTCTGTAATCCACGGAAGGTGGGTAATAAATATAATCAAACTCGAATTCAACTCAAACAGCATGCCTCCCACTAGATAAGTTATACATAGGGGCTGTTGTTCATCCGGTGATGCTGCAAGTTGGCATATATTTTGCTTGGCCATCTTGTCAGGTTTGTCAAACGAGAAAATATCCTCAGTGTAAGATATGATTTATCCATGATTTGGTCGTTTACCGCATCAAATGGCTTTTTTTCGTAGTTTTCGAGCCAACTTCTCTATTTCTAGTTCAAACTCTAGAGACCCCGATTCTGATCTGGTCATAAGGTGACCAAGAAAATTAGAAAAATATCTCCAATCCTCGACAATGGCGCAAAATTTTAATGGGCGTCGAAACCACCAAATATAATTCCTACAATAAAATAACTCTAAACAATAGTAAAGAGTAGTAGGGCCAAGTCCACTGGGATTGGATATTATGATCAACTTTCTTGTTGTTATTATGAACAGAATTTCAGTCGAGCCGATAATCATGGCAATAGTCGTGTCCATGGCTCCAAATAGACTTGCTAAAAAATAAATTAAGTAAATTAAATAAATTAGAGGAGTTGGCAATGTGTAGAAATGAAATAATTAAGATAGTAGAAATAATAAATTAAAGAGATCGAACTAAAATTAAATTAGAAAATGAATTTGGATTTTTGCAAACAAAATTAGAAAGCCTTAGCCCTTGACTTGATGGATTCTGGTTTTTGAATCGTTCCTCAAAAATTAGTTTTCTCCTCCAAATAATAAGCTGGTTATAATGATTAAGAACGTCATAACGGCAAATCCTTCCTCTCATAGTTGATTCGGGTACTGTGACACCCCTAACCCGTATCCGTCACCAGACTAGTGTTAAGAAGTATTACCAATTTAATAATAAACATAAATTATTCATATCTTAAAGTTCAATCGAATTTATATCAAACATACATCATGTTCTCAAGTTAATAAACATATCTCAATGTCTATAATATACATCACTATAATATATTCGATTACCTAAATAAAATAAATCAAACATTTTCCCATTTTGTAAACATAAATTTCATTTTAATACTCTTACACAAGCAATCATTAAAACTAATCAAATATTTATATATACAACTTAATGTCCAATCATAAATATATGACATTAAACAAAATTATTATATGACCTTACCTACCTTTGATGTTACTATAATATATATGCATTTTAACCTATTCCATTATTTAAGTCATGACTATATCGATTCGTATATTATGCATGTGGTTTGATTTTAAAAATTTTCACGGCATATAAGGCATGTGTATATAATACACATAAACAAGCATATTCATTTAACCATATACAATTATGATTATAATCAATTTTAAACACTGGTACCAAAGCAAGTCATACCAATGTACCTCTCAATTATATACCAAATTGTTTAACCATAATTATGACACATTTTCGACTCAGCACATAACCTAACATTGTGATCTTTTATTATCGAATCTCATACAAAACATATTAACAAAAAAAATCATATAACATGCACATTATTTGTTTTCATCAACCGTACTTAATTAACAAATTATTCAAGCATAATATATGCACATACATTCCCATTACAAATCGAATCAAAATGACTAGGAGTGAGCAAAACATAGGCTATTTGTGATACCTTAACAAAGCACAAAAATCAAGTTCTTAAATGTTTTCATATATGTACGAACCATAACCGAATCAATCAAACTCATATCCAAAATTACCAGTCATTTCCGAGTGCATTAATACATATAAATTTGACTAAATTTTGTATATTCACATCATATATTAGACAACCAATTAATCCTAAAACATTCAGCTACATTACCATCCATTACATCTTTTATTCGGCCAATATATATATTAACCTATATTATAACATCCACACAACATGATAATCATACATTTATATTTAATTTACATAACAAGCAATATATTAAGATCAAATATTCACTTTTACTCATTATAAATCTATGCAAATATAATCATATCAATTTGAATCATATTTGAACAATCATATTAAATCATATCATACACATATAGCATAAACTTTTCACCTATTTAATCATATCCACTCACATGACTATATCATCAACAATATGTCAAACATACCATATACATATTGCATGCATGATGCTTTCAAAATAGACTTAATCATTAACCATAATTACACAACCATTAGCAAACATATCAAACACCTCACACATATGTACATACCAATACTGAAATTTGCTTAAACTTAAAATTATACTTAGCCATTTTCGCATGGCTTTATTCACATATACGTTCAAAACCAAATATATCAAAATTAGCCTATACATGCCACATAACCAAATATCAAAACTTTATTTACCGAAAAGATAACCGAATAGTCTGATAACGTCTCCATCGACTTCCAACCCAAGCAGATCTCCGAAAATCTATAAATATAGGGAAAACACACAAAATAAGCTTCGAGAGCTTAGTAAGCTATAAGCAAATAAATAACTCAATATTAATGTTAAATTAATTCTATCAAACTAATTTATACTATTATAATCACAATTATTTTCAAGCTCATAGTTTCATATATAACATATACTTCCATGCACAAATTTTACCTTGGTCAAATATACATGTATCTATTATCAAAATAACATACACTTTCAAAGCCATATTGTCAATATATATATAACCGAATATTTAAACTCTTATATGCATATCTTTATAAATCAAACCTTAATATCACATGTTTATGCATAATATACGGCTAAATATACTTCACAATTGTCCAAATAAGAAAACAAATACATTTCATTTACAAAATCACATATACTTATCATTTGGCCGATTATAGATTTTCATATACATATATACTCTCATTTATGTCATGAATACATAAGTAGACCGAATGTATACTTTCACATTTGCATATATATAATTCACATCAACATGTAACATTTATATCATCAATTTAAACATTCAACTTATGATAATTTCATAACTTAATATGAATACATACTTGAGGATTTTAACTCAATTTTTTTTTGCCTTAACTTATGATTTCCCGTTGAACCATTCAGAATTGGATAGGATACTCAGATAATCACACATATCGTACAATGCCAACATCCCAAATGTGGTCTTACACGTAATCACGTATTGATGGCATTGTCCCAAACAGGGTTTTACTTGTAAACACATATCAGAATCACATATCGATGCCAACGTATTAAATGTGGTCTTACTCACACACATATATTGATGCCATGGTCTTACTCGCACATAACATATCGGGACTTTCAGACGTCGTAACTCGGTCGAGTCGAACTCGTAAACATAGTTCCCAAGTATAATCACATTCGGCTAACATATATACAAGCTCATAAAATTTAAATCAGCATTTTACATTCACATATATTCAAAATTTACAACATTTATTTGCTTATAAACTTAACTTGTTCTAACACGAACGCACCGAAACGACTATTTGACAATTTTCGACTTTCCCCGATCCAAATCTGATTTCCACATTTATTGATCTAATTCAATACAAATTCAACTTATTTAATAATATATTCAGTCAAATTTATCCAAAAACACATAAATGGGCTAATTACTCCTTTACCCTTGACATTTCATATTTTTCCCAATTTAGTCTCTATTTCACAAAACACAAAATACACAAAATTTCTATACACCCATGCTTAGCCGAAACTTTATGGTGTTCAAACAAGCCCACATATTTTATTTATTTCTCATTTTAGTCCCTCAAAATCTCATTTTTACAATTTAGCCCAAATTACACAAATTCATCAAAAATTCAAAGACAAAATATATCAACGCAATACGTATCTTTAATTTTCCAACAACTAACATCACAAAGCTCTAAACTTCATCAATGGAATATTTCAAAATCATCAAATAGATCAGAAATTGAGACTTGGGCTTGATAAAACACTCAGCAACGATCACAAAAACGTAGAAATTATCAAAAACAAAACAAAACTCATACCTTAATCAAAGAACAACCATGTCCGAACCTTAAAACTCCATAAATTGATTTCTTCTTCATTACATTTGGCTAAAGATGATAAAAGATGGACTAAATTCAGTTTGGTTTTATTTATTAACCTTTAATAATTATTTTACTATTATAACCTTACTAAAATAATCTTTAAAACATATAAACCAAGGTCATAAATGTCCGCTAGCCTTTCAAATGATTTAATTACCATTTGAGGACTCCCACTTTAAAAGCCATAGCTAATAAATACTTTTATCAAATAGAATGCAACTTTTACACTTTACGCGATTAAGTCCTTTTTAATAAATTGGCACACAAACGATAAAATTTTCATACGAAATTTTCACAGATATCAATTCACATATTATAAACATGGAAAATAGTATTAAAATATTTTTTTGAATCAGATTCGTGGTCTCAAAACTACCATTCTAACTACCATTCTAAATAGGGTCTAAATTGGGTTATTACAACTCTCCCCCTTCGGGATTTTCGTCCCCGAAAATCTTACCAGAAAGTAGATTAAAGATTTACTTCCATATAGCATATTTCAAATTCACACAGGGCTACCAATTTCATATCTATTAAATTTCACAACTAAGATTCTAATCTATTTTCCGCTATACATCATATTAAGCCAAAAATTGTTTATAACTGTACTAATTACTTTCATTTTCTGCTTAATTTTGCTGATGATATTAATCTCATAAATCATTTACTCAGAAAGCTTGATCTTGAACAACAGAGTTAGGTAACTGCCACATACAATACCTCATACAATATCACTTTTATAATCACCTGATAATTTTTCAAATAGTAACAATCTTTCTTAGTTGTTTTCAAACTCTAAAACATAGGAATAAATAAATATTTCAAGAATCTTCAAAACAACCCAGTCCTCACAGCTTACTGTAGTTTCTCCCAGAATTACCATATAAATTTTAGATTTCAATCTGAAACAATGATAACTGGAAACATGTGTAAACTGACAGTATTTGAAATGAATAACTCAGTTGATTTGTAAAAAGAGAAATCTATGCATACGGAAAGACTTATTAAGATAGTTAGCAATGATTCAGATAACATCTATGTTTTTCAATGATAAGAGATAATCCCGAAACAAAATTCATCAAAATTCTATTTCACCATTATTCAGATATCAAAGCATGCTAAAGTACTCCTGAAAACTTTAACCTGTTGAAAGCTCATACATTTAAACGCGAGGTTAGAAATATTACATTTTATATCTATTATCAATACCACTATCTCATATTATCTATATAACGGTCCAGTTTTGACCCTAGTCAGAATAGTAGTTTTCAGACCTCAAATTCGAGTTTGAAAAATATTTTAATATTAATTTCTGTGTATTTGGTAAGTGAATAGACATGTGTGAAAGTCTCGTATGAAAATTTAACTGTTTGTGTGCTTAATTTGAAAAAAAGACCTAATCGCATAAAATATAAAAGTTGTGTGCTAGATGTTTAAGTGCTTATTTGAGTTGGTTTTCTAGAATAAAGGTCCTTATGTGGTTATTTGACCATTGGAAGTTTGAATGGACTTATAAGGGCATGTGTTAGATTAATTTATAATTGTTTATAAAAGGGCAACATGGGAAAATGTTTATTAAAATAATTTATATGAAAACAAATTAGAAAATCATGTCATATATGTGTTTATCCACCGAAATTGATGAACGAAAATAAAGAATAAAGGGTTTTAGGTTTCGGCACATTGGAAGCTTAATTTGGGTACGTTTTTACTTAGGTTTTTGATCATTTCTACGTTTTTTAGATCATTGCGAAGTGTACTATAAAGCCCATGCCTCAATTTTTTATTTTGTTGATGATTTGAGAATGTTTCATGGATGAATTCATGAGTTTTGTGTTGTTTAATGGTGAAATATGAAAGCTTGATGTTGAGTTTACATGTTTTGTCTTTGGATTTTAGTTGGATTTGAGTAAATTGGGCTAATTTGTGAAAATGTTATTTTGAAGGACTAAAATTTGAAATAAATGAAATGTGTGGACTAGTATGAGTACTAGAAGAATTCTAATAAGCATAAGTATATGCAAATTATGTCTATTTGTGATTTTGTGAATTAGGGACTAAAGTGTCAAAATGTGAAAATTTGAGGGCTAAATTGTAAAATGCCCTAAATATGTGTTATAGATGGAATTTTATTAATTGGTGAATAAAAGGGTTAATTTTGAAAACCTATAGATCAAGAAAGGAGGAATTTGGACTTAGATTGAGGAAAGTCGAAGGTTATCGAGTATATAGTCTGAGTCGACAAATTCCGAGTACAAGGTAAGTTTGTACTTAAAATATGATGTTAAGTAAATTTTGATACTTTTCTTATACATGGGTTGTATATATTTGAATTGGATAATATGGTGATGAAACGGAAGTTTTGGCACTAAGTGTGCGATTTAAACTAACTTTGGAACTAAGTGTACGGCTACTTGAGGCACTAAGTGGACGATACCGACTTAATTTCAGTTATTTGAGATGGTACTAAGTGTGCGGAAATATTTAGCTTCGGCTAACCTTATAGCACTAAGTGTGCCGATGTATAAAATATGAATAACTTATGGAAAGTCTTATAACATTCAACATGAGGTAAGTACAAAAGTGAATATGTACGGGAAGCTTCAGGTATGCATAATGCCTAAGTGGTAGATGATGTTATGTATATGAATCTCATTGAGTTGATATAGTTATATGGATTGAAATTGTGCAAATACTCATAGGTTATCATTTTATGTTCATATACTATGAATGTTTTGAGTACGAGCTTACTAAGCTTTCGAAAGCTTACTCTGTGTGATTACTATCTGTTTTACAGTTATCGTAGCTACGGAAGGCTCGGGGATAGTCGAGGATCGTCACCACACTATTGATCTCATTTTGGTACTTTTAAAAATGTAAATTTTTGAAGTATGGCATGCATAGGCTAGTAGTTGTGAAGTATGTTTTGTGATGTATATAGTTAGCCATGAGATTTGGCTAATTTGTGTTTGAACTCTTATTTGATAATGGCTTATGATATGGGATGTTAATTTGCAACTATGGCATGAATGATGTATATTTTAGCATAAAGAATGGTTGATTGGGTTGTGCATATATGTTTGTTTCCTTGTTTTAGGTTGACCTATAATGGGTGGCAAGTTGGCTTAAATCAAGCCTGCATTGTGCCACACGGTCAGGGGACACGGGCGTGTCGTATGGCCGTGGGCTAAAGTTTGCAGCTAGCTAAGTATCACACGGCCATAGCACACGGGCGTGCCTATTGGCCGTGAGTGAAAGTCAGTATGGTTACCCTGATTTGGCAAGGCTGGTTCACATGGGTGTGTCTGATGCCCATGCGAGGCACACGGCCTGGACACACAGGAGTACGACCTCAATATAATTAATTTTTTTTTAAGTTTTGAAATTTACGAGTGTGTTGGTTTAGTCCCGACCTCTTCTTAATGCATGTTTATGGTCTCATTGACCTAAGTAAGGGACTTTATGCTTATGTTTGACTTTTGATGGTAAAGTGATTGTGAAATGTCCCAATATGTTCGATAATTCCCCGTAACCCTAGTTCGGCGATGGATACGGGTTAGGGGTGTTACATTTGGTTGGTATCAGAGCTATGGTTTAGTCGGTTCTAGGACACTATAGCGTATGTGAGTCTAGCTATACATGCCATATATCTGAATCTGTGATAGTGTGATGACTCCTGACATTGAAATGTGCTTTTATATAGCAAATGGATCCCGATAAAGCTGTAGCTGACGATGTTGAAAGTAACGTAGCCGCTCCCGCGCAAGTGACAGTGCAAGCTGATTCTCGACTGCCTACGAGTAGCCGTGATGGTGAGGATAAGCAAGCCTTCTATCAGATGATGAACGATTGGTTCACTCAATATATTAGAACCAATTCGTCTGTACAACAAACTCCACCCCCGGTTAATCCTCCTCAAACTTGGGATATGCCACGAGTGAATCCAGTACAGTTGAGTAGACCACCAGTTGACAAGATTAGAAAATATGAAGCTGAAGAATTTTGAGCTATAACAAGTGATGATACGGAAAAGGCTGAGTTCTGGTTGGAGAACACAATAAGAGTGTTTGATGAATTGTCCTTGAGTCCTGAAGAATGTATAAAATGCGCTGTTTCACTTCTGAGAGACAGGCGTATTATTGGTGGAAGACTTTGACATCTGTGATTTCAAGTGAACAAGTTACATGGGATTTCTTCCAAGCTGAATTTCGAAAGAAATACATCAGTCAGAGATTTATTGATCAGAAACACAAAGAGTTTCTTGAGCTTAAACAAGGTCGTATGTCTGTTACAGAATACGAGCGAGAATTTGTAAGGTTGAGTCAGTATGCCCGTGAATGTGTATCTTCGGAAGCAATAATGTGCAAGAGATTTGAAGACGGCTTGAACAAAGATATTCGCTTGTTAGATGGAATTCTGGAAATTAAAGAATTCATGGTACTTGTTGAACGAGCATGTAAAACGGAGGATCTTGAGAAAGAGAAAAGAAAGGCTAAGTTCGAAGCTAGAGATGTGCGAAACAGATCATTGGGCAAATCATTTCAATATGGATCCAAGAAGTTTAGAGATGATAGCAGTCATTCAAAGACTAGTGTGGGATATTCAAACAGAGACCGTGTTAGATCACAATTGAATTACAAATCTTCAGCCACGTCTGTTGCTAGTGTTGATAATGCAAAGAAGGAAATGCCTGAATATGAGCAATGTGGAAGATGACACTTTGGTGAATGCTGGGGAAAAAAGTAATAATCAAGCTTGTTATAGTTGTGGTTCGAGAAACCTTTTTATTAAGATTGCCCAGACTTAGCTGGAAAAGATAATGTTCAAAATCTGAGACAGAGTGGTAATGTTTCTCATGGTAGACCTCTCAGAAATACGGGAAATGTAAGTGGTAGTTAAAGAGGAACGGAAGACACAACTGTTAGATCTAAGGATCGTGCACCTGCTAAAGCGTATGCTATTCGAGCTCGCAAGGAAGTTTCATTGGTAAATGTGGAGTCTACAGAATTGGTAATTAGAGTTTCTAACCCTCTAGGCAGATGTGTCTTGGTTATAAAGTCTGAGGAATTGTCTGTTAATGTTTCGAGACAATTGTTTTCCAGCTAATTTGATGCTTTTACCTTTTGATGAATTTGACATAATTCTGGGAATGGATTGGTTAACTCTGAATGATGCTATTGTGAATTGCAAATGAAAAGTCATTGATTTAAGGTGTGAGAATGATGAAATAATCCGAATTGAGTCTAGTGATCTGAATGGACTACCTGCTGTGATATCTTCTATGAAAGCATTAAGTATTGTAAGAAAGGGTTGTGAAGCCTACTTTGCTTATGTGATCGATTCGAAAGTGTCAGAAAAGAAAGTTGAATTTGTGCCTGTTTTTTGTGAGTTCCCTGATGTGTTTCCTGAAGAACTTCCAGGATTACCTCCAGTTAGAGAGGTAGAATTTGGCATAAAATGGGTACCTGGTACTACTCCGATTTTGATAGCTCCGTATAGAGTGGCTCTAACCGAGTTAAAAGAATTAAAGTTTCAGTTGTAAGAATTGACCAATCGAGGATTTGCTAGCCGCGTTTCTCACCTTAGGGTGCTCCTGTTCTGTTTGTGAAAAAGAAAGATGGCACAATGAAAATGTGTATTGATTACTGTCAACTTAATAAAGTAACTGTAAAGAACAAATACCCTCTGCCTAGAATTGATGATTTATTCGATCAGTTGAAAGGTGCTACTGTGTTTTCTAAGATAGATCTGAGATCGGGTTACTACCAGTTGCGAGTAAAGGATTCTGATATTCTGAAAACTGCTTTTAGAATGGGGTACGGGCATTATGAATTTTTAGTTATGCCTTTTGGATTAACGAATACACTAGCTATTTTTATGGATTTGATGAACAGAATTTTCAGACCGTATTTAGATCAATTTATGGTTGTATTCATTGATGACATATTAATTTATTCACGAGATAAAACTGAACATGCCAAGCATTTAAGAATAGTGTTACAGACTCTGCGAGATAAACAATTGTATGCAAAGTTTAGTAAATGTGAATTCTGGTTGCGAGAAGTTGGTTTTCTGGGTCATATTGTATCAGCTTCCGGTATCCGAGTTGATCAGAGCAAGATTTCAGCTATTCTGGATTAGAAGCCTCCGAGGAATGTATTTGAAGTCCCCAGTTTTCTGGGACTTGCCGGTTACTACAGACGATTTGTAAAAGATTTCTCTGTGATAGCAACTCCATTGACAAAATTGCTTCAGAAAGATGTGAAATTTGAATGGTCTGAGCAATGTTAGAAAAGTTTTGATCCGTTAAAAGCTCTGTTAACTGAAGCTCCGGTGTTGGTACAACCTGAATCGGGTAAAGAATTCATTGTTTACAATGATGCTTCGTTAAATGGACTCGGTTGTGTTTTAATGCAAGAAGGAAAAGTTGTTGCTTATGCTTCGAGATAGTTGAAGCCACATGAGAATAACTATCCGATGCACGACCTTGAGTTAGCTGCCATTGTGTTTGCTTTGAAGATCTAGCGTCACTATCTGTTTGGTGAGAAATGTCACGTGTTTTCTGATCATATAAGTCTGAAGTATTTAATGACGCAAAAAGATTTGAATTTGCGACAGAGAAGATGGTTAGAACTGCTAAAAGACTAAGAACTGGTGATTGATTATTTTTCGGGCAAAGCTAATGTTGTTGCTGATGTTCTGAGTAAGAAATCGTTGTCTGCGTTACGTGCTATGAACGCTCATTTAGCACTATCTGATGATACCTTGGTTTGTGCTGAATTGAAAGCAAAACCCTTGTTTTTACAATACATTATCGAAGCTTAGAAGGTTGATAATTAGTTTATGGCTAAACGAACTCAATGTAATTCTAGTTCTGATTTTGAATTCTGGATAGTTGTTGATGAATGTCTGAGGTTCAAAAATTGACCTTGTGTTCTGAGAAATTCGGAGTTGATTCGGATGATTCTGAGTGAAGCTCACAGTAGTCGGTTATCTGTTAATGCAGGCAGTACTAAAATGTACAATGACTTGAAACAACATTATTGGTGGTCAGGAATGAAAAGAGATATCTCTGAATTTGTTTCTAAATGTTTGATTTGTCAGCAAGTTAAAGCTGGACATCAAGTGTCGTCTGGGTTACTACAACCGATTATTATTCTGGAGTGGAAATGGGATCGAGTGACCATGGACTTTGTGTCAGGTTTACCTCTATCTCCTAGGAAGAAAGATGCCATTTGGGTTGTAGTTGATCGTTTGACAAAATCAGCTCATTTTATTCTGGTTCGATCTGATTATTCACTTGATAGATTAGCTTAATTATACATTTCTGATATAGTAAGATTGCATGGTGTGCCATTGTCTATAGTATCAGACCGAGATCCAAGATTCACATCGAGATTTTGGAAGAAATTGCAAGATGCTCTGGGTACTAAATTGCATTTTAGCATTGCTTATCATCCACAAACAGATGGTCAATCTGAACGGATTATTCAGATACTCAAGGATATGATGAGATGTTGCATTATTGAGTTTGAAGGTACGTTGGAACAATATTTACCTTTGATTGAATTTGCTTATAATAACAGTTTTTAGTCGAGCGTCAAAATGGCACAATACGAAGCTTTATACGGTCGTAAATGCCGTACACCTTTATATTGGACAGAGCTCAACGAAAATAAGATTCATGGGGTTGATTTGATAAAAGAAACTGAACAGAAAGTGAAAGTGATCCGAGATAGTTTAAAAGCAGCTTCTGATCGTCAGAAATCATATGCATATTTGAAAAGAAAAGACATTGAGTTTGAGGTCAACAATAAAGTGTTTTTGAAAGTGTCTCCGTGGAAGAAAGTGCTTCGATTTGGTAAAAAAGGAAAATTGAGTCCGAGATTTATTGGGCCGTATGAAATTATCAAGCGTATCGGGCTGGTTACATATAGATTGTTGTTGCCACCAGAGCTAGAAAAGATTCATAATGTATTTCACGTATCGATGCTCCGATGATACAGATTTGATCCATCACATGTAATTCCTTCGTCTGAGATTGAAATTCAGTCTGATATGACTTATGAAGAAAAGCCGATCCGAATCTTAGCTCGAGAGGTTAAAGAGTTATGTAATAAGAAAATTTCATTAGTTAAAGTGATGTGGCATTGGCACGGTATTGAAGAGGCCATGTGGGAGTCTGAAGATATTATGAAACAGCAATATCCAAATCTATTCAACGGTAAGATTTTCAGGGATGAAAATCCCTAAGGAGGGAGAATCGTAACGGTCTGATTTTGACCCTAGTCGGAATAGTGGTTTCAGGACCAAAAATTTGAGTCAGAAAAATATTTTAATATTAATTTCTGTGTATTTGGTAAGTGAATAGACATGTGTGAAAGTCTCGTGTGAAAATTTAACTGTTTGTGTGCTTAATTTGTAAAAAAGACCTAATCGCATAAAATATAAAAGCTGCGTGCTAGATGTTTAAGTGCTTATTTGAGTTGGCTTTCTAGAGTAAAGGTCCTTATGTGGTTATTTGACAATTGGAAGTTTGAATAGACTTATAAGGGTATGTGTTAGGGGAATTTATAATTGTTTATAAAAGGGCAAAATGAGAAAATGTTTATTAAAATAATTTATATGAAAACAAATTAGAAAATCATGTCATATATGTGGTCATCCACCAAAATTGAAGAACAAAAAGAAAGAATAAAGGGTTTTAGGTTTCGGCACATTGGAAGCTTAATTTGGGTACGTTTTTACTTAGGTTTTTGATAATTTCTATGTTTTTGAGATCGTTGCTAAGTGTACTATAAAGCCCATTCCTCAATTTCTGATTTTGTTGATGATTTGAAAATGTGTCATGGATGAATTCATGAGTTTTGTCTTGTTAAATGGTGAAATATGAAAGCTTGATGTTGAGTTTACATGTTTTGTCTTTGGATTTTAGTTGGATTTGTAACACCCCAAACCCGGCCTAGACGTTATGGCCGAATTTGACGTGCCACATTAAAGTTAAAAATCCATGTTTCGTTTTAGTGCTTTAAAAATCGACTTTTGTTAAGCTAACAAAGTGAATGGGAGCTGGGCACCAGGTAGGAATCTGTGACAGAGGAGATGAGCCATGAAGGCTGCTTAAGTACCAAGCTCTTCGAATGGATCCAATCCTAGACATGCCCACAACCATTGCCACACTTAGTTAAATCGAGTTGTAATTTATTTAAGTTGAAATCTTTGATAAATCGGATAATCGTGGCGTGGTGTTATTTTGAAAACAATTATCATTTTGAAAACACGTCCTAAGTCTAGCCCATTTATTAACAAATAGATTAAGGTTATTAAAAATAAAATAATCCCAGAAAAGAAAGAAAATCAAGTCAAAATGGCCTTATTACAACCCAAAAATAAATAATAAATAAAGCACACTTTATGAAAACCAAACACTTATTCAAAAGCCCAAAGGCGATCACCGTGGCCACTCTGAATCCCCTCCGGCTCCAAGTCCCCAAATTAAGGCTCACCTGCAAGGTTAAGGAAAGGGGGTGATTTTGGAAACTAAATGTGTAATAAGCCCCTTTCAGAGCCCAAAGCAATATCAGGTTGCTGGGCCTAAGCCCAACTTCAATCTCAGCGTATACTGGGCCGAAGCCTTTTCATATTTCATATTACTGGGCCAAAGCCTTTATTGTAAACGGTATGGCCCATAGGCCCATTTCAATATCACATGTAATATCAATGAATATATGCAAGCCAATTTGGGGAGACTACTCAACCCACTATCCGCTACTCTCCACCCGTACCAACCAACACACCATGTGGGGAATAACTCAACCCACCCAACCAACACAACACTAGCAGCATAGCTGCTTTATCATATATCTGGAGGCCTAGCCTCTTTAATAACTGGGGCAAAACCCTTTTCGGTAAACTGGGGCATAAGCCCTCTTCAATAAACTGGGGCATAAGCCCTTTTCAATAAACTAGGGCACAAGCCCTTTTCAATAAACTACAGCATAAGCCCTTTTGCACTTCCTCCATCCATATAAAAACCCAACCCAATACATTTATCATTACATCATGTGCATTTCATACATATCATGTGCATATCATATCAATCATGTATATCATATCCCACATATCAAATTTACAAATAAACCCTAGGGGTATAATGGTCATTTTTACCTAGGGGTGAAACAGTCATTTTCATATTATAAAGGTAATTTCATAATTTTACCAAATATTAGGGTTTTCCATGTTCATTATTAGTTACTAACCATTCTTATGTTTTAAACAGCGATTCTGGCCCATTTTAAGCGAAACCGAGTTATTGGGCCAAAAACCCCTAATGGGCCCTATATAGCCGATTTTGTCATCTAGGCCCATTTAGCCTATATTCCATAATGTTGTTACCCGACTTAATGTGCAATTTAACATGTTTTCATTCTCTAGCAATTTTACCCAAATGGGCCCGAAAGCCCATTAGGCCCAACTTCAGCCCATCGAGGCCCAACTTACCGTCATGCCAAAAATCGTGCTCTTACATGTTCCAACGGTCCCAATCATCAACTTAGTGAATCTAACTAACCAATGAGCGTTCGCTTGCTCACAAGTCCTCGAAATGCCAGAATTTCGGCATTTCGGCTTTTCGGCATTTATCGTTTTAAGCTATGAAAAAGGGTTCGTTACACACCTGTTTTGCGATATTCCTCGACGAGATCTCCTACTCGATTTCTCCTATAATCAACCGTTAATAGATCAGCTCACAATAATTGAACCAAATCAAGAACTATCTAATATCAACCCTTACACATTCGGCCACCCTCCATAATGGCCTTAGGAACCTTACCTTTGCCAAAATTGATGACTAGCTCTAGCCACACCGATGATCCAAAATAATCCAAGTCGACCCTACGCCTTGCTGCTCCTCCACTAAACAAACCATAAAAAGATTAAAGAAAAACCAAATAGAGCCTATACCCGCATTCGGCCATCCCCTAAACTGTAGGGGTTTCGACTTTTGTCAACAGTTACTATAGGAATCGTTTAGAGTTTGAGCACTTACCACAGTCTCTCTTCTTGAATCCGTCTATGCCTTAGAAGATAAGAGAATTGACCACTAAAAAGTGAAAAGAAAAAGAGGTTTGCTGGTCAACAAGAAATTGGCACCACCTAGCTTTACAGATTTCGGCTTTTGCGGTATTTCGGCAGAAGTGGAGGTAAGGGAAAGAAACAGTAGATGAATGGAGGGAAGTAGTGGGCTGGTTTGGAAGAAGGAAAAGGAAGAAAAGATGAGAGGAGAGATAGTAGATTCAGCTAAAAAATAAAAAGGAGAGAAAGGACTACACCAAAAGGAGAAAATGGCACACCCTAATTCCTATTGCCGAAAATCCCTAACTAAAAACCCCTCTGCCGAAATCCCCTCTCTAATCCCCTCAATTCGGCTAAGCTCTATCCTCCTCTCAAATCCCTAAAATCTCTCCCCTTATCCCTCCTTAATTCATGCATTTGACTGATTCAAACTCCCCCACAGAGTTCCATCCAGCTTTAAACTCTAGCATGCACAAGCATAAAAATAACATTACCTTTGCCATCACAGGGAATCGAACCCAGGTCTTCCCCCAACCACTTACACGCCACTCTTATAGCTCCCTAGTGGCGTCACTTAGCCACTTTACCAAAGGCTCATTTGTGTTACATTTCACCCAAAAATTTTAATAAGACCACCTATCCAAGGCCCCTAACTTCTTAAGTCCAAAATTCAAAAATTCCACTGGGTTTTGGCCAGCACAAGGGCCTTCCATAAGCCCATTTACCTACTCAAATTATGAATTCCACAACCAAATGCCAAATTTTAAAAACTGTACCAAAATATCGAGAATCGCAAAAAAACCCCGAAAATCAGGATGTTAGAACTCTACCCTCCTTAAAGAAATTTTGGCCTCGAAATTTACCTGTTCCAAACAGTTGAGGGTATTGCTGACGCATCGCCTCTTCGGTCTCCCAAGTAGCTTCTTCCTTGCCATGGTTCCTCCAAAGTACCTTCACTAATGGGACTAACTTCCTTCTCAACACCTTGACGTCGCGATCAAGTATTTGTATAGGTTCCTCTTCGAAAGTCAAATCCGACTGTACTTCGATTTCTGCAACTGGCATGATATGAGTTGGGTCCGAACGATATCGCCTTAGCATAGACACATGAAAAACATCGTGAATACGATCCAGCTCTGGAGGTAACTCTAGTTGATAAGCCACCGGCCCTATCCGCTTAATAATTCGATAAGGCCCAATAAACCGTGGACTCAACTTGCCCTTCTTACCAAATCTCAATATCTTCTTCCAAGGCAAAACTTTCAAAAAGACCATATCCCCAACTGCATATTCAATATCCTTACGCTTCAGATCGGCATAAGAGTTTTTTCGATCCGTTGCCTCCTTTAACTGATTTCTGATCACCTTAATCTTGTCTTCGGTATCTGTTACCAATTTCGGCCCAAGTACTTGCCTTTCCCCCAATTCCATCCAACAAGTAGGTGAACGACACCTTCGCCCATAGAGTTCTTCGTAAGGAGCCATCTGAATACTTGCTTGGTAACAGTTGTTATACGCGAACTCGGCCAATGGCAAATAGTCCTCCCAGCTACCCCTAAACTCAATAACACAACCTCTCAACATGTCTTCTAAAATCTGAATGACCCTCTTTGACTGCCCATCCGACTGAGGGTGAAAAGCCGTACTAAAACCCAATCGCATTCCTAACGCCTCATGCAACTTCTGCCAAACCCGAGATGTAAACCTTAGGTCTCGGTCAGAAGTTATCGATACTGGCACCCCATGCAATCGCACTATCTCCGGCACATACAACTTGGCCAGCTTTTGAAGTGAGTAATCGGTTCGGACAGATATGAAATGGGCAGATTTCATGAGCCTATCCACAATTACCCAAACCGAATCCTTCTTAGAAGGTGTCAATGGCAACCCACTTACAAAATCCATAGTTACCCTTTCCCACTTCCAAAGTGGTATCTTTACCAGCTGTAACAATCCTGAAGGCAGTTGGTGCTCGGCCTTCACTTGTTGACACATCAAACACCTTCCCACAAATTCGGTCACTTCTCGCTTAAACCCAGGCCACCAATATAGCTCCCACAAGTCTCGATACAACTTACTCACTCTTGGATGCATAGCACAAGGTCCATTATGTGCCTCTTTCAAAATCATCAATCTCAAGTCAGAGTCCTCCGGCATACAAATTCTTCCTCGAAAAAAAAGAACTCCTTCGCTATTTATCCCAAAGTCTGGATTCTCCCCCTTCTCAACTTGCTGAAATCGAGAAACCAACAACTCATCCTCCTGCTGTTGCTTCTTAATCTGCTCCACCCAAGTCGGTCTCACTTGTAATTCTGCCAATAAGCTTCCATCATCATACAAACTTAAATGAGAAAACATTGCCTTCAACTCCGCCACAGTCCTTCGACTTAACGCATCAGCCATCACATTTGCCTTTCCTAGATGATACTCGATCGAATAATCATAGTCTTTTAACAACTCTATCCACCTTCGCTGTCTAAGATTCAGCTCCTTTTGAGTCAGCAAGTACTTAAGACTCTTGTGATCTGTACAGATAATGCATTTTTCCCTATACAAGTAATGCCTCCATATCTTAAGCGCAAAAATCACCGCTGCCAACTCCAAGTCATGTGTAGGATAGTTCACCTCGTGAGGCTTAAGCTGTCGTGAAGCATAAGCGACCATCTTACCCTCTTGCATCAACACGCAGTCCAAACCTACATGTGACGCGTTGCTGTAAACAGTGAAATCCTTACCAGACTCTGGTTGAATCAACACTGGCGCTTCTGTCAAAACCTTCTTCAGCTTCTCAAAAGCCTCTTACTGCTTATTCGTCCAAACAAAAGGTGCTCACTTCCTTATAAGTTTCGTTAACGGTGCTGTCAACATAGAAAATCCTTCCACGAATCTCCGATAATATCCTGCCAACCCTAGAAAACTTTGAATTTCTGTTACTGACCTCGGTGGCTTCCATTCCAGAATTGCCTCAATCTTTCGAGGGTCCACCTTGATCCCTTCAGCAGACACAACATGCCCCAAGAAAGTGACTTCCTTCAGCCAAAACTCGTACTTACTAAACTTTGCATAAAGTTTCTTTTCCCTTAGCACTTGCAGCACAACACGAAGATGCACATCATGCTTCTCTTCCGTTTCCGAATACACCAAGATATCATCAATAAAAACGACTACGAACCGATCCAAGTATGGTTGGAACACCCGATTCATTAAATCCATGAATGCTGACGGTGCATTAGTCAAACCAAAAGGCATTACCAGAAACTCGTAATGACCATATCGAGTCCTGAACGCCGTCTTATAAATATCCACTTCTTTGACTTTCAATTGATGATATCCTGATCGAAGGTCGATCTTAGAAAATACCGATGCTCCTCTTAATTGATCGAACAGATCGTCGATTCTTGGTAACGGATACTTGTTCTTGATGGTCAGTTTATTCAACTGTCGATAGTCCATACGCATTCGCATAGTCCCATCTTTCTTCTTTACGAACAACACTGGTGCGTTGTAACACCCTGAATTTGGGCCTAGAAGTATTGGGCCTTGAGTGGGGGTCCGTAAGGAGGTTGTAAATAGGTATTTAATTGTGCAATGAAATGAAATAATTAAATGTTTGCTTTAGTGGTTAATTGCTTTGAGAAGTGTTGGAGAAATCTTGGGTTTAAATTTGGGCTTTCGCAAAAATTTTGGTATTAAGTGAACAAAAAAACCTAGATGCTTGGATGAGGGCCTTTTAAATTATTGTGGTAAATTAATGACACAAGGAAGCATGTAGTCTAGTGGTTGTGGCATCATTAAGGTTGTATGGGAGCCTGGGTTCAAGCCTTGGCTCTTGCAATTTATTTTGGTTTTTTTTTAGGGAACCTGGACTTTGGCCTTTAGACCTTAGAATTAATTGGGGATAAAATATGACACAAAAAGCCTTGTGGTTTAGTGGTAAGTAGCGTGTGGAGCATCTGAGGGGAGGCATGGGTTCGAATCCCATGGCAAGCAAGGAGAATTTATTTTGCTAATAGGGGGCGGCAATAGTTGGTGTTGAATTTAAACTCTGATGTTAGAGGGATCCCACATCGGAAAGCTAACATAAGAGTGGATGCGAAGCTGGCTTTAAATAGAGAGAACCATAATGAGAGTAAAGGTACCTTTCTTGGCTGATCCCTTTCGCTGTATGGCGTGCTCATTTGGGTTGGGCGTCAGCTAAGAGTGCTCGGAGCGTGGATTAACTCCAGTCGCCAATCAGGTGTGTATTTCTCGCTACTCTAGCAGTAGCATGGCTACTTCGGGCCGCGATGGGCTGAAAGGGGTCATGTGGGCCCAATGGGCCTACGGGCCCAATTAGGTAAGTTGTTTGATTGTGTAGTAAATATTAGTCTAGGCTAGGTGAATCTCATATCTGTGGCTAGATTTAGGCTAAAAGGGTCACACGAGTATGTGGGCCCATTTGGGCCGAGAATAGGCTTTAGGCCCATTCGTATTATTATCCCTGTTTAGAATACTTTAGTTTACCAAATTACTGAAATACCCTCGACTTATAAAAATTACCAAAGTACCCTCGATTTATAGAATTACTGTTTTACCCTCGATTTACAAAATTACTGTTTTACCCTTGATTTACAAAATTACCGTTTTACCCTCGATTGTGAAATTACTGAAATACCCCTATAGGGATAGAATTACCAAAACACCCCTAGTTTGTAAAATTACCAAAATACCACTAGTTTGTGAAATTACTGAAATACCCTCAATTTGTAAAATTACCAAAATACCCCTGATTTACAAAATTAGAGAAATACCTTTGATTTGTAGTTTTACCAAAATACCCTTGTAGGATGAAATGACTAAAATACCCCTAATAGGTAAAAAGATTGTAAAGCCCCTGTAGGGTAAAGTGACCGTAATATCCCTGTATGGTAAAATGACGAATATGCCCTTATGTTCCATATGACTGATGTGTTTAGGATTTACATATATTGATATTGGATTAGTTAAGTTTGAGTGACAGGTGGTGGTTATCGTAGGTGATTGATTTTGGAAATGTTTCAACTTCAACCCGTAACAGGTGTGTACTAACCCTCGTAATAAGTTAGATTAATATTTGCTGAGAAGCCGAAATGCTAAAATACCGATATTTTGGGAACTTGTAATGTTGTGTTTGGGTGTAGATGCGATAAATACGATATGATCGATGTTTGGATCGATGAAACAGGTAAGAACTCAATTTTGTGCACGATGGTAAGTTGGGCCTCAATGGGCTGGAATCGGGCCCAATGGGCTTCGAGCCCATTTGGGTAAAACTGATAGAAAATGGAATCTAGAAAAGTTTCATGTTAACACGGTTAGTACTGTTGTAAAATTTGGATTATGTGGGCTTAATGGGCTAAATCGGCATTCGTAGGGCCCATTAGAGGTTTTGGGCCCAAAAGCCCGAGTTTGCTAAAGTGGGTTAAAGATCATTGTTTAAACACTCGGAAATATTGATAATTGTTGATGAACATGGAAAACCCTAACATTTGGTAAAATTACAAAATTACCCTTATAATGTGAAAAATGACTGTTTTGCCCTGATGGGCAAGTGACTGACTTGGACTGTGTGGTTGACGGATTTGATTGTGAATATATGTTGGTGATATGAATGACTCGACTATGATTGTTTGATTCAAATATGGGTAGGACATTCTGCATACATGACATGTTGCATGGGTTGGGTTTTATAAATGGAGGAAGTGCTAAAAGGGCTACGCCCCAGTTTACCGAAAAGGGCTTTGCCCCAGTTTACCGAAAAGGGCTTTGCCCCAGTTTATCAAAAAGGGTTTTGCCCCAGTTATTAAAGGAGGCTAGGCCTCCAGTTATATGATAAAGCAGCTATGCTGCCAGTGGAGAGTTTGGTTGGGTGGGTTGAGTTATTCCCCACATGGAGAGCTTGGTTGGTACGGGTGGAGAGTAGCGGATGGTGGGTTGAGTAGTCTCCCCAAATGGGCTTGCATACATTCATTGGTATTTCATGTGATATTGAAATGGGCTTGCATACATTCATTGATATTTCATGTGTTATTGAAATGGGCCTGTGGGCCATACCGTTTGCAATAAAGGCTTCAGCCCAGTGATATGATTTATGAAAAGGCTTCGGCCCAGTGATTTGATTTATGAAAAGGCTTCGGCCCAGTAATCGTTAAACGAAAGGCTTTGGCCCAGTATATGTCGAGACTGAATAGGGCTTTGGACCAGATTGTACTGATACTGTGTTTTCACTGTTTGTTTGTTATTAGGATTACACACTGAGTTTTCGTAAACTCACCCCGTTTCTAACTGTGCAGGTAATCCCTAAGCTTAGATGGTTTGGAGCTGCGAGGGACTCGGAGATGGCCACACTACTGTTTCAGTTTCTTTTAATTACAATAAGTAGCCAATTTATTTCTTTATAAGTTTTATCTTATTAATATTATTATTTGGTTTTGGGTTGTAATAAGGCCATTTTAATTATTTTTCTGGGATTATAAGCTTAGATGGTGTCATGCAGCATAAACCAATGCCGGCTGTCGAGCTTCAGCATGTCCATTACCCCTGCCAGGTGCCCACATCCTTGTCCATTACCATTGCCACCTCTCCCTTGCCCATGACCTCTCTGTGGTGGTGGTCCTCCTCACTGTGAGTGGACATCCCTTTGCTCCGCAGCTAGTTCCTGAGTTGTTCTCCGAGGACATTCTCTAAACTTATGCTCCTTGGACCCACATCGAAAACATGCTCCAGTTCGTTTCCAGCACTCCCCCATATGCACCTTACCACAGTCCCTGCAAACCTACGGTCTAAAAGTATTTACTGGAACTACTCGAACTGGTTCTTCCATCCTTGCTCTTTTAACGTTCCGATTCGTAGCACCTGATGGTCTAAAATCCCTCTTAAATCTAGGTCGATCCTTCTCATGATTCTGCCGGTCTGTCCGCTTTACCTCCTTGGCTATCTTAGCCTTCTCTACCAATGCAGCAAAATCACGCTCCCTCTGTGGAGCTATTAATATCCTAAGCTGATCGCGGAGGCCATCCTCAAACCGAACACTGCGCTCATACTCAGTTGCAACTATCCCGCTAGCATATCGACTCAGCCTCAAGAATTCTACCTCATACTCCGCGACAGTCTTATTACCCTGGTATCAGATTCAAAAATTCCTTCCAACGAGCATCCACATAACTAGCTCAAACATACCTCCCTTTAAAAGCAGTTTTGAACAATTCCCAGGTTACTCGCTCAATTGGGGTACTCTCCCTTACGGTGATCTACCATCGGTATGCCTCGTCACGTAGCAGCAATACAGCCCCCTTCAGCTTTTGCTCCATAGAGCAAAATAAATTGTCCATGATTCGCTCTATTGCTTCTAGCCAATATTCAACCACATTTGGGGCTACTCTTGATACGTCCCTAAAAACTTCTGCTCCGTTGGCCCAGAGTCGCTCCGATATGGATCCCCTATTCACTGTCCCAGTGCTAGCTCCAGTAACTCTTTCTAAAACCCTTAACATGGCTTGGGACAAAGCATCATCCCCCGCAGCCCGATCATAAGACCCAGTCTCTGTTGCCTGTGGCACAGATGCCTCCTCAGCTAGCCTATGCCCTGAGGATGAAGATTCAGGTTGCACCCTTCCGCGACCATGTCCGCGGCCTCGTCCACGAGTTCCTCTTGTACTCATATCAACTTATTTGATTACAAATTTTATGATATTATTATAATGTTCAATTGTTTATTACGAGATGTCTTATGGAAATATAAGAGTTCAAGGATTGTTTTCGCATCGTCGTAGCCTAGCTAAAGTTTCATTTCTACGATTTTTTTCAGTTCTACGCTATCTAAAGTATCATAGTTGGGTCTCAGTTCTATTTAGAGCATTATATCATTATCACATATCGTAAAGAGAATATACTTACAGACTTGGTGCCAGAGATTCAGTGCGCCACTTCTTTCTACAATCCAAAAATCGGAAACCATGTATTTAATCAGAGAAAATAGATTTTCTTAAAATTTGCAAAAAAAAATATCTTTGTTTTGAAATTCTCAATTTTAGACCTGTTTTAAAAACCCAGAAAAACTTAAACCATTTTATCATGTATACCTTTATAAAACATTTTTGGGAAAATCTTTTCAAAACTATTTCCTAAAAGTACCCTTCTTGGTAATTTTTTTTTCGAAAAGTTTTTCGGACCCGATCCACAGCCGAGTTGTTGCAACCTAGGCTCTGATACCACTAAATGTAACACCCCAAACTCGGCCCAGACGTTATGGCCGAATCTGACGTGCCACATTGAAGTTAGAAATCCATGTTTCATTTTAGTGCTTTAAAAACCGACTTTTGTTAAGCTAACAAAGTGAATGAGAGCTGGGCACCAGGTAGGAATCCGTGACAGAGGAGGTGAGCCATGAAGGCTACTTAAGTACCAAGCTCTTCGAATGGATCCAATCCTAGACATTCCTACAACCATTGCCACACTTAGTTAAATCGAGTTGTAATTTATTTAAGTTGAAATCTTTAATAAATCAGAAAATCGTGGCGTGGTGTTATTTTGAAAACAATTATCATTTTGAAAACACGTCCTAAGTCTAGCCCATTTATTAACAAACAGATTAAAGTTATTAAAAAAAATAATCCCAGAAAAGAAAGAAAATCAAGTCAAAATGGCCTTATTACAACCCAAAAATAAATAATAAATAAAGCAAACTTTATGAAAACCAAACACTTATTCAAAAGCCCAAAGGCGATCTCCGTGGCCACTCTGAATCCCCTCTGGCTCCAAGTCCCCAAATTAAGGCTCACCTGCAAGGTTAAGGAAAGGGGGTGAGTTTGGAAACTCAATGTGTAACAAGCCCCTTTTAGAGCCCAAAGCAATATCAGCCTGCTGGGCCTAAGCCCAACTTCAATCTCAGCGTATACTGGGCCGAAGCCTTTACTGTAAACGGTATGGCCCATAGGCCCATTTCAATATCACATGTAATATCAATGAATATATGCAAGCCCATTTGGGGAGATTACTCAACCCACCATCCGCTACTTTCCACGCGTACCAACCAACACACCATGTGTGGAATAACTTAACCCACCCAACCAACACACCACTGGCAGCATAGCTGCTTTATCATATATCTGGAGGCCTAGCCTCTTTAATAACTGGGGCAAAGCCCTTTTCAGTAAATTGGGCATAAGCCCTTTTCAGTAAACTGGGGCATAAGCCCTATTCAATAAACTGGGGCATAAGCCCTTTTGCACTTCCTCCATCCATATAAAAACCCAACCCAATGCATTTATGATTACATCATGTGCATTTCATACATATCATGTGCATATCATACATATCATGTGCATATCATATCAATCATGTATATCATATCCCACATATCAAATTTACAAATAAACCCTAGGGGTATAATGGTCATTTTTACCTAGAGCCGAAACAGTCATTTTCATATTATAAAGGTAATTTTATAATTTTACCAAATATTAGGGTTTTCCATGTTCATTATTAGTTACTAACCATTCTTATGTTTTAAACAACGATTCTGGCCCATTTTAAGCAAAAAACCCCTAATGGGCCCTACATAGCCGATTTTGTTATCTAGGCCCATTTAGCCTATATTCCATAATGTTGTTACCCGTCTTAATGCGCAATTTAACAAGTTTTCATTCTCTAGCAATTTTACCCAAATGGGCCCGAAAGCCTATTGGGCCCAACTTCAGCCCATCGAGGCCCAACTTACCGTCATGCCAAAAATCGTGCTCTTACCAGTTCCAATGGTCCCGATTATCAACTTAGCGAATCTAACTAACCAACGAGCGTTTGCTTGCTCACAAGTCCTCGAAATGCCAGAATTTCGGCGTTTCGGTATTTATCATTTTAAGCTATGAAAAAGGGTTCGTTACACACCTGTTTTGCGATATTCCTCGACGAGATCTCCTACACGATTTCTCCTATAATCAACCGTTAATAGATCAGCTCACAATAATTGAACCAAATCGAGAACCATCTAGTATCAACCCTTACACATTCGGCCACCCTCCATAATGGCCTTAGGAACCTTACCTTTGCCGAAATTGATGACTAGCTCTAGCCACTCCGATGATCCAAACTAATCCAAGTCGTACCTATGCCTTGCTGCTCCTCCACTAAACAAACCATAAAAAGATTAAAGAAAAACCAAATAGAGCCTATACCCACTTTTGGCCATCTCCTAAACCGTAGGGATTTCGGCTTTCGTCAATAGTTACTATAGGAATCGTTTAAAGTTTGAGCACTTACCACAGTCTCTCTTATTGAATCCATCTATGCCTTAGAAGATAAGAGAATTGAACACTAAAAAGTGAAAAGAAAAATAGGTTTGTTGGTCAACAAGAAATCAAGACCACCTAGCTTTACAGATTTCGGCTTTTGCGGTATTTCGGCAGAAGTGGAGGTAAGGGAAAGAAATAGTAGATGAATGGAGGGAAGTAGTGGGCTACTTTGGAAGAAGGAAAATGAAGAAAAGATGAGAGAATAGATGGTAGATTCGGCTGAAAAAGAAAAAGGAGAGAAAAGACTACACCAAGAGGAGAAAACGGTACACCCTAATTCCTATTGCCGAAAATCCCTAACTAAAAACCCCTCTGCCGAAATCCCCTTTCTAATCCTCTCAATTCGGCTAAGCTCTATCCTCCTCTCAAATCCCTAAAATCTCACCCCTTATCTCTCCTTAATTCATGCATTTGACTGATTCTAACTCCCCCACAAAGTTCCATCCAGCTTTAAACTCTAGCATGCACAAGCATAAAAATAACATTACCTTTGCCATCACAGGGAATCGAACCCAGGTCTTCCCCCAACCACTTACACCCCACCTATCCAAGGCCCCTAACTTCTTAAGTCCAAAATTTAAAAATTCCACCGAGTTTTGGCCAGCACATGGGCCTTCCATAAGCCAATTTACCTATTCAAATTATGAATTCCACTACCAAATACCAAATTTTAAAAACTTTACCAAAATATCGAGAATCATGAAAAAACCAAAAAATCAGGTTGTTACAGGATTTGAGTAAATTGGGCTAATTTGTGAAAATGTTATTTTGAGGGACTAAAATATGAAATAAATGAAATATGTGGACTAGTATGAGTACTAGGAGAATTCAGCTAAGCATAAGTATATGCAAATTATGTGTATTTTTTGATTTTGTAAATTAGGGACTAAAGTGTCAAAATGTGAAAATATGAGGGCTAAATTTTAAAATACCCTAAATATGTGTTTATAGATGGAATTGTATTAATTGGTGAATAAAAGGGTTAATTTTGAAAACCTATAGATCAAGAAAGGAGGAATTCGGACTTAGATCGAGGAAAGTCGAAGGTTATTGAGTAGATAGTCTGAGTCGAAAACTTTTGAGTACGAGGTAAGTTCGTACTTAAAATATGATGTTAAGTAAGTTTTGGTGCTTTTATTATACATGGGTTGTATATATTTGAATTGGATAATATGGTGATGAAAGAGAAGTTTTGGCACTAAGTGTGCGATTTAAACTAACTTTGGCACTAAGTGCGCGATTTAACTTGCTTCGGCTACTTGAGGCACTAAGTGTGCAATACTGACTTAGTTTCGGTTATTTGAGATGGCACTAAGTGTGGGAAAATATTTAACTTCGGCTAACCTTATAGCACTAAGTGTGCTGATATATAAAATACGAATAACTTATGGAAAGTCTTATAACATTCAACATGAGGTAAGTACAAAAGTGAATAAGTACAAGAAGCTTCAGGTATGTATAATGCCTAAGTGGTAGATGATTTTATGTATATGAATCTCATTGAGTTGATATAGTTATATGGATTGAAATTGTGCAAATACTCATAGGTTATCATTTTATGTTCATATACTATGAATGTTTTGAGTACGAGCTTACTAAGCTTTTGAAAGCTTACTCAGTGTGATTACTATTTGTTTCACAGTTATCGTAGCTACTGAAGGCTTGAGGATAATCGAGGATCGTCACCACACTATAGACCTTATTTTGGTACTTTTAAAAATGTAAATTTTTGAAGTATGGCATGTATAGGCTAGTAGTTGTGAAGTATGTTTTGTGATGTATATAGTTAGCCATGAGATTTGGCTAATTTGTATTTGAACTCTTATTTGATAATGGCTTATGATATGTTAATTTGTAGCTATGGCATGAATGATGTATATTATAGCATAAAGAATGGTTGATTGGGTTGTACATATATGTTTGTTTCCTTGTTGTAGGTCGACCCATAATGGGTGGCAAGTTGGCTTAAACCAAGCCTGCATTGTGCCACACAGTCAGGGGACACGGGCGTGTCATATGGCCATGGGCTAAAGTCAGTAGCTAGCTAAGTATCACATGGCCATAGCACACGGGCGTGCCTATTGGCCGTGGGTGAAAGTTAGTATGGTTACCCTGATTTGGCACGGCTGGTTCACATGGGTGTGTCTGATGCCCGTGTGAGGTACACGGCCTAGACACACGGGCGTGTGACCTCAATAGAATTATTTTTTTTATTTAAGTTCTGAAATTTAAGAGTGTGTTGGTTTAGTCCCGACCTCTTCTTAATGAATGTTTATGGTCTCATTGACCTAAGTAAGGGACTTTATGCTTATGTTTGAATTTTGATAGTAAAGTGATTGCGAAATGTTCCAATATGTTTGGTAATGCCCCATAACCCTAGTCCGGCAATGGATACGGGTTAGGGGTGTTACAATCCAGCATCTTGATAATTTTGTATGAACAGTCCAAATGACACTATGAGCCACCTGTAACAATGGTTATTCACTCTCAGAGGTTCTTAATATACACACTCTTTCTCGAAGCAACAAACAATCATCCATTCCACATCTAAAGTTCTGAATCAGAAATCAATTTATGTTGAACCCCTTTTCAACTTATAACTTGATAACACCTTTCTAAGTTTCACGAATTCACTTAGTAATCATGAATTTAATTTCTAATCCAACTAACATATAATCATTCCCTGATAAGATCAATAACATATTCATCGCTCATAGAGAACACCAAATTTTCTTATTCAAATCATTTTAAACAAAAATCATTTCCCTTAGATAATATTATTTACTCACAGACTCAAAAGTTTTTCGATGATTCAAGCTAGCTTTACTATGCCAAGTTCAGATCTCGCTCTGCAACACCAAACATTTTAAACTTTTGTAAACATCAAATATGTCACATAATTCTTTTCATGCAACTTTAACCGTATGGAATCACAAGATACCTTTATATACTTTATTATTATAACAAACTTCAAACCGTTCATTGATGCATAACTGAAGATCATAAACTTTTTCTTTAACTCAGATTAAACCAGAACTGATATTTTTGTTGATAATGTCTTCATGTAAAAGAAAGTTTCAATAATCGAACTAACTTTAATTTACCATAACATTCACATATAGAATTGTTCCGATAGATATAATTCTGCATCAAGTCTTCAAGAATACGATTTTTTTCCAGATTATTCCCCAGTTCACACATGTGTATTCAAAGTTTATTTCTAGTCCAATGAGTAGACTCAAAAACATATAACCCAATTAACTTTTCAATCAAATAATTCAGATCAGGCTAAACTACTAAATCAGTCTTTTAGAAGAAATCTTTTCTTCTTATTAAAAAGGATAACCCAAACATATGATTATACAGAAGCCACAATCATCAAATAGAAATCATAATGTCATAATAAAACTGATATCTTACTCGTAATAATAGATAATATCACAGCTGTTAATAAAGTATCTAAACCCAGAAGAAAATCAAATATGGTTTGATCAGCAAACAATGCAGAAGCACAACTTTTATAACTCTGATAACGGTAATGCAATATTCCCCAAAATTCAGAAAAGAAATTATGATTATAACAGATATAACCATTTCTGTCAAATAGATACCTCATATAGATAATCATATAGAATCATAAGAAAACCAGAATAGCGAAATTTCAACGTATG
The DNA here is from genome assembly GCF_007990345.1 of Gossypium hirsutum. Lineage (NCBI taxonomy): Eukaryota > Viridiplantae > Streptophyta > Magnoliopsida > Malvales > Malvaceae > Gossypium > Gossypium hirsutum. The sequence continues at coordinate 34,389,019 of NC_053432.1, forward strand.
AAGCTACACATGATTTTTGAAAATGACAACCCATATACTCATAAATACTGAAAGCCATAATAACAGAAGAAATATAATCTTCACATATATTCAATAAAACAATAGCCAGTAGAAACAAAATATTAGCATCATACAGAGTTTTACTGTCAATTTTCATATCGACATAAGAGAATAAATTCCATAGAAAGACCTAGCAATCTCGTACATATCCCAAACAGACCAACAATGCTTTCGTCTGTAAGCATGTTTAGCTAATGTTCTCATACGATAGGAATTCCTTCTAAAATTAAACAATCCCATATACTTCTGAGAATAAATGTACACATAGAATATCCAGAAGAAATCATAGTAACTGCCCAACTATAACCATTGCACTTAGCCATCAATATAATTCAAACATTGTTCAACTGTCTAATTCTGTCATCATTAAGTCTATATTATCCCATCAATAATAGAAATTAATTCAAAAGAACTTTTAGTTAATACCTTTCCTTAGATATCATACCTGAATAGATCATTTAATCGGAGTTAACTTCTTCTGTAATAATGTCTTTGCATAATTTGAATAGTCTTCAGAACTATCCAATATCTCTTTTAATACTATCTTCATTTGTTGATTCATTTTCTGTAACATCCCGAATTAGGGCCTAATCGGAACAGTGGTTTTGGGACCATAAATTCGTCATAGTAAAATTTATTTTTATTATATTTTTATGGTCTACAATTTCACAGGATGATTTCGTGAAAATTTTGTTTGAAAATTTTGACGTTGGGGCACTCAATTTGGTCAAAAGTACTAAATTGTAAAAACTGGCAAAAGTTGAGTTCTACATGTTAGAGGTGTCTAATTATTATGAAATTTTAAATTGGAGGCCCTTAAATGGTAATTAGATCATTGGATAATTTTTTGAAAAGATGGACATGAAATGGGTGAAATAGAATATTTTTAAGTTAGGGGCATTTTGGTAATCTAGTAATTAAAATGAATTAAAAACAAAATTAAAAGCCAATTTTTGTCCATCTTCTACCCCATGGCCGAAACTTGCATAGAGAAGACATAGCTAGGGGTTTTCAAGCTTTCAAGCTCGATTATCAAGGAAAATGAGATTCGAGCATAGATTGGGAATGAATGAGATTATGACTCAATCGGAATAAACAGCCGTGCTCGCATTCGAGGTAAGTTTGTATGTAAATAATATATTGATTATTTTTATGTTATTATATTTTGTTATTATATGAGATGTGGCTACCTATAGAATGATCATTTGATGTAAATTACAAATCGAAATAGACTATGAATGAGTTTGTTAAATGTTGAAAAGTGAGGAATAACCTTCGGAATAGAAATGATACGAATGATCCACTGTGAGAACACATGTGTAGTACTATGTGCAGGCTACTATGTGTTGAAGATGGTTTTAGGTCACATGTGTAGTACTAAGTGCAGGCTACTACGTGTACCAGATAGTTAGGTCGCATATGTAGTACTAAGTGTAGGCTACTATACATACCTGACAACTTCAATCACGTGTGCAGTACTAAGTGCAGGCTACTATGTGTATTAGATGGTTAGGTCACGTGTTTAGTACTAAGTACAGGCTATTACGTATACCAAATTGTTGGTCGCATGTGTAGTACTAAGTGCAGGCTACTATGCATACCAGATAACTTTAGTTTCAAGGGTGGTAATATGTGCAGGCAACTGTGTATCTGTTATTATTTCGATGAGTTCAACGGGAAATAGACTAAGTGAAAATTTATGTGAACATGACCATGTGATGAATAGGTATAGGTATATGTTTGTGGAAATTTATGAGCAATGTGCTCGATAGTTGAGCGAACTTTCGGTAAGATGGAATGGAGTAAGTAAAATTATGTAAGAGTGAAATTTGTAATAAAACAGTTTTGGATAGCAGTAGTTATGTAACTTTAAAAAATCACCAAAAATCATGAAAATCAAATTAAAGGTTGAATAAGATATGAAATTAAATCTTTTGAGCCTATTTTCATATAAAGGAAATAGTGTAAGCAAAAGAATTTCATATTATGAGATATTTGAATTTTTGTGATACAGTGTTAGAATGATTTTGGAATTCCCTATTTTGACTTGGAAATATCATTAAAAATTGTACAAAAATAATTATGGGTTATAATTTATATGATTAAAATCCTTAATAAGCCTATTTTCAAAACAAACATACAGGAACATTAATCAAAACCCGTGCTATGAGATAATCGATTTTTAGTAAAGAAAGGTTGAAGTTGTCAAGCAGCAGAACAAGGGTAACTTTAAAGAATAAACTGTACTTATTGGCTAGACGAAGTAAAAATATATATGAGTCTAGTTTCAGGAAACATTTATGGATCTTAATTTGGAGTTCCGTAGCTTCAGATATAAATAATTTAGTAACTATGACTTGAGAAAACAGCATGACCAGAAAATAAGTGAAAGTATAATTATGATTATATTTCCATGGAATCATGTTGATAATTTGCTTATTATTTTCATCTAGACTTACTAAGCTTTAAGCTTACTCCCTCCTTTCCATTTCTTTTAGTGTTGTCAGGACGGCTCGGGGTTGGAGATCATCGGAGGCAGCATCACACTATCAAGCCAATACCTTTGGAATATTGTTACATATGTGATGTGATGTAAATCATGATAAGTTTTATAATTTATGAATGTCCGTTCTTGAAAACTAACTATTATCACGACAAAGGCAAGCGCACCTTATCGAACAGTAGTATAGCTTATGGCAAGACCGGGATGTCGAACCCAAAGGAACTAAAAGTACTAGTATTAACTTTCTTTTTATTATCTAGCCTAAAAATAAAGGGGTTTGTTTTTATCTAAATTAATTAACTAAACTAAGAATGCACATGATGAAAATTGGGGAAATACTTTTGGGAAAAACTGATTGATTTGGACAATACCCAAGGGAAAAATCCACCTAGACTTCACTTGTTATTTGACTCTGAATCAGACGATTTATTCACTTGACTTGATCCGTAGAAATCCCTAAGTTATATTATTATCTCTCTCGAGACTAACAATATCTAACCCTAGGTTGATTAATTGAAATCTCTTTCTAATTAAAACCCCTAGTGTTGCATTAACTCGATCTATGGATTCCTTTATTAGGTTTCACCCTAATCCGGCAAAATTATGTCACCCTATGTCTAGGCCTGCAATCAACACCGCTCAATTATGCTAGATCTACTCTTAGACAGGGACTTTTTCTCTTCTGAATAAGCATATCAATACTTGAATCAATATCCTGGAATATTAAAATAAGAATTAAGAACACATAATTAAGAACAAATCAAATATTTATCATATAATTTAGAAAATAATAACAAGATCCGTCTTAGGTTTCATTCCCCTTAGGTATTTGGGGGATTTAGTTCATAAGTGTAAAAGAAAACATCTTAGAAGAATAATGATAACAAAACATAAAGAAAACCCAAAAACTCCTGAAGGAAATTGAAGGGAGATTTCATTCTTGAAGGATAATCTGGCTTCTGAGATGGATCAATCAGCTTTCTTCGAGTAATTCTTTGCCTCCTACACCGTGTGTCTGTTCTATGTACCTCTTGGGGTGTTTATATAGGCTTTAGAATGCTTCAAAAACCCTCAAGAATGGCCTTTTTCGAATAGGACTAGACTTGGGCTCGACAGGGACATGCCCGTGTGGTGTAGCTTAGGCCGTGTTGCAATCTGTTAAATAGACACGGGCGTGTGAACTACCCGTGTAAGGAAGTCCAAGCCGTGTTGATGTCCCACGTTGACCCATTTTCTCTATTTTTGACTCGCTCTCCTATGCTCACCTAAGCATAAACATGAAATTAAAGGTTTAGGAGCATCGAATTCATGATATCTAAGGATAATTCATCCAAAAATATGCTAAGCATGGGATAAAAATATGTATAAATTACGGTTTATCAATATGTTAGAATTATCAAGTGACTGGCAGGTATAGGGACCTAGTTCTATGACATGTGTTATTATGATTTGGCCAAATGTATTGGCCTATTTTGAGCTATTGTATATGGCTATGAGATGTGGCTCATATTGATTATGGCTTGTAAGTATAGCTAGTCAAGTTAAGATTTATTGCTTATGATGTGAAGATATGATTATGTTTGTTTGTCATGCATGGTTGACAATATGTCATGTGTGTTGAATGCATGTTTAATGACCATGAATTAAATGTGTAATATGGAGATAAATAATAATGTTTTGAACATGGAAGTTTGATGATAAGTTGAAATAAATTGGCACGAAGATAACTATGGTATGCCTAGTCTTGGCTTAATGTGGGAATGTGTAACACATGCATGCTGGTAGGTAAATCTGACAGCCCTAATTTGACCCTAGTCGGAAAGTGGTTTCGGGACCACAAAACTGAGTCATAAAAATAATTAACCGTCATATTCTATGTTTATTATATGTGAATATGAATGTGTGAAAGTTTCATACTTTAATTTGGTCAGTATATGTGAAATTTATTAGTAGGGACTTATGTGAGACAATTGTGAAATGTGTTAGACTAATGTAAAAGTGATCTAATAGTGCATGATGTCAAAAAAAGTGTACTTGCATGTCAAATTAGCCAAATTTTGGATAGTGGCCGGCCATGATATGGGTTATTAATGATAATGTGCATTTTTCTATTAACATTTTTAGTTTACAAAATGAATTAATGAATTAAGAATAATAAAATATGGGGTGAGTGGGAGGAGAAACCAAAGTTGGTTTATCCTTGCTCCTCTATTGCCGTAACTTGAGGGAGGAAGAAGAAAAGAATTTTCTTGTTTCATGTTCGGCTTGGATGATGTTTAGGAAGAGCTCAAGAGCAAAGGGGAACTAAATCTGATAAAGAAAAGGAGAAAGCAATCAAGTAGCCTATCCGTAACTATTCAAACATACCGAGGTAAGTTTTAAGTATCTTCATTTAATATATAATTAATGATGCCATTATAAGAGTATAGTATGTAAATTCGATCTTTGACTTATACTTGAACTAAAATGTATAATGGATAATGCATGTATATGTCTTATAGTCTGATGATCACTTTGAGTTTAAGATTTAATGATAATTAGAATGAGTAATACGAGGTGTAACCATTAAGTTGAAATGTGAATGATGAAGTGCGATTTTAATTTTGTATTCGAATGTATTATATGATCAATAAGTGATAAGATGGCTAAGATGAGTCAAAGTATGATCATAATTGTATGTGCTAGAATTATATCCGGACTTCAGGTCCACAGGCTATGTGCTGGAATTATATCCGGACTTCAGGTCCACAGGCTATGTGCTGAAATTATATCCGGACTTCAGGTCCGCAGGCTATATGCTGGAATTATATCCGGACTTCAGATCCGCAGGCTATGAGCTGGAATTATATCCGGGCTTAAATTCCCGAAGACTTTGTGCTAGTGATTGGACCCGTGTTTTAACCTAGTAGGCTTAACGTCGGTAATTCGCGTAAGGTTATGAATTAAATGCACGAGGTAACTGCTATTAATTATATATTATACAGTATGAAGATCAGGTACATATTTTGTACTCATAAGTGAACAAATCTTTAGATTGAAGTAGTATTAACGAGGAATGGAATATGTATATGTGCGTATAGACATATGTATAGATGAGTACTGAATCTATGAATATGGGAAAGACCATTTCGGATGATGTCCACTATTATATGAAAGTATACGATTTAAATTAATTATATAAGCCATGTTGATGATCGAGGTTTAGGTTGTAAATTTCTTTGTGTTTGACATATATACATATATATATATGTATTTTCGGACTAGTGGTACAAAGTTGATTTCGAGTTGATATTTCATAACGTTGATTTACATGTCAAGTTTTTATCTGTTTGAATTACTTAAGACTTACTAAGCATCAATATGCTCACTTAGTTACATTGATTCTTTGTTTTATAGATCTTGTTCGTTAGCTATCGTTTTCGGGAGTTTCAAAGTTGAAGTCATCCACACTATCTAAGCCCCTTTTTGGTACTCTTTTAGTTGAACTTTGATAATGGCATGTATAGGACTGACCTTTGTTATTAATTAAGTATCTTTTGGTAATGTATATTCGTATAGCCATGCGAAAATGGCTTGTATATTTTGAGTATAGCATTATAATCATTTTGTATATATGGTCTTATGATATGGTTATTGAGTGGTATGGAAATGCTTGGTAATGATTAGCCATTGGAATGGCTAATCATGATCATATTCGGTGCTATGTATGTCAAATTGCTAGCTAATCCATGGAAACCATGAAATAGGTAAAATTTACCACAAAATAGATTCAGACAGCAGTAGTGACGTGAATTTTAAAAATCACTAAAAATAGTAGAAATGGAATTAAATAATTAATAAGTTATGGAATCGGAGCTTGATGAGTCTATTTTCATATGGATGAAGCAAAACTGGTATACGAGTTAAATTTTATGGGATGTTAAAATTTTTGTGAAACAGGGCCAGAGCGATTTCTGGATCCCCTATTATGACTTTGGAAATTCACCATAAATTTTAAAAATATAATAATAAGTCATGATTTATATGTACAGATTCAGTATTGAGTCTAGTTTTATTAGAGACAAACGGCATAGTCATTGAAGCTCTGTACAGAGAGATATCTGATTCGTAATACACAGAGGTCAGAGTAGTCAAACTCTGAAACAGGGGAGACTTTAACTAATAAACTTTACTAATTGGCCCAACAAAAAATTCTGAAAAAAATTTTGTAGATAGGTAAATGAGTCTAGTTTTAGGAAAAATTTACGGAACTGGATTTCGAGTTTTGGAACTCAAGTATGATTTTTAAAGCGACTGTGATGCAGTTAGCCAGCTTGTCTAGAAATTTTAAAATGAATTGTAAGAGGTGTTTAAGTAATGAATTAAGTCCGTTAACACCTCGTGTTCGACTCCGGTAACGGTCTCGGGTATGGGGCGTTACATTTTATTGGTATCAGAGCCACGGTTTAGTCGATTCTAGGACTACCGTAATACGAATGGGTTTAGCTATACATGCCATTATGTGTTTATTTGATAGTGTGGTGATTTCTGACTGTTAAAAATGTGTTTACATATAGTAATGGATCCTGATCCCAATCAAGCGGTAGCTGATGATGTTGAGAGTGTAGCACCTACTCCCGCGCATGGGACAGTGCCGGTGGACTCTCAACCTATTGCTAGTAATCAGAATGATGAAGCTAGACAGGCTTTTTATAGCGTGATGAATGATTGGTTCAATCAGTATATTCGAACTAATACGGCTGTTCCACAACCCCCACCCCCGACTAATACACCCCCTGCACCCACGATACCTCTGGTGATTGATCGGATAAGGTTAAATAAGCCCCCGGTAGGCAGAATTCAAAAACACGGGGCTACTGAATTTAAAGCTACAGACAGCGATGATACGGAGCAAGCTGAATTTTGGTTGGACAACACTATTCGGGTTTCTGATGAACTATCTTGCACACCCGATGAATGCCTGAAGTGTGCTATATCTTTGCTGCGTGATTCTGCCTATTATTGGTGGAATACTTTGGTTTTCGTCGTGCCGAGAGAACGGGTTACTTGGGAATTCTTTCAAACTGAGTTCCGCAAGAAATATATCAGTCAAAGATTCATCGATCAGAAACGGAAAGAATTTCTTGAGCTTAAGCAGGGTTCTATGTCAGTTACTGATTATGAGCGAAAGTTTGTCAGACTTAGTAGATACGCTCGGGAATGTGTTTCGTTCGAGACTATCATGTGTAAACGCTTCGAGGACGGGTTGAACGAAGACATAAAACTATATGTTGGCATTCTTGAAATTAGAGAATTTGTAGTACTTGTCGAGCGAGCTTGCAAAGCCGTATAGCTCAGTAAGGAGAAAAGAAAAGCTGAAGTGGAAGCAAGAGAGTTTCGTAAGAGATCTTCGGGAAAGCCCTTTCAACAATCATCGAAGAAATTTAGAAATGATCCAGGCCGATCTAAAGACACTTCGGGCTTTTCCAGACAAGATCGTGATCGACCCCCTGTGAGTACGCGAGTCACTTCGGTTGCCAGTGTTGGAAATGATCGTCGGGACAGGACAGAGTGCCAGTATTGCGGTAAATGGCATTCGGGGAGTTGTAGATTCCATGACCGCTCCTGTTATAAGTGCGGATAAGCTGACCACTTTATCAAAGATTGTCCGAGACTGTCTGAACAGAATGTAAATCAGAGTGGGAAACTGGGTGCTACTACAGCACGAGGTAGGCCACCTAGGAATACGGGGAATGCTAGCAGCGGTCAGAAAGGGTCTAAAGATGTTACCACCAGATCTGAGGCTCGTGCTCCTGCTAGAGCTTATGCTATACGTGCACGCGAGGATGCTTCTTCGCCTGATATTATTACCAGTACTTTCACTCTCTTTGATACTGATGTGATTGCTTTGATTGATCCTGGATCTACTCATTCTTATGTATGTGAGACTTTAGCATCCAGTAAGACTTTACCTGTTGAGTCTACTGAGTTCGTTATTAGAGTGTCGAATTGTAACACCCCGAACTCATGGCCGTTACCGGAAATCGAACACGAGGTGTTACCGGCTTACTTCATTTATTTCCCCCTATATTTTTTTTGTTCCAGGCAAGCTGGCTACTGTATTGTGGTCGATTTAAAAATCATATTTTGAGTTCTGAAACTCGAAATCCAATTCTGTAAATTTTTCCCGAAACTAGACTCATATATCTATATGGTGGAATTTTTGTAGAATTTTTGGTTGGGCCAATTAGTACAGTTTATTTGTTAAAGTTTCCCCTGTTTCAAGGTTCGACTACACTGACCTCTGTACCTTACGATTTAAATATCTCCCTATAAAGGGCTTCAATTCCTATTCCATTTGTCTCTAATGAAACTAGACTTGATAAAAAATCTGTACATATAAGGAACGACCTCTAATTATCTCGATAAAATTTACGGTGAATTTTCTAAGTCATAACAGGGGATCCAGAAATCGCTCTAGCACTGTTTCACAAGAGTTTAATTATCTCCTAACATAAAGTTCATATGGTCGTTTTGTTTCTTCCATATGAAAATAGTCTCATCAAGCTTCGATTACCTAATTTATTCATTATTTAATTCCATTTCTACTATTTTTAGTGATTTTTCAATCTCACAACACTGCTGCTGTCAGCATCTGTTACTAAAGCAGACTATGCCTATTTCGTGATTTTTCCTTGATCTAACTAATAATTCATCATACATGTCACAATTTATGACCATGACTAGCCATGCCAAAGACTAATCATCACCGAGCATCTCCCCACTACACTATTACCAAATCATGAATTTAACACCGAAAATAAATTAGCCATGACATATGGCGTAATAATCGAGTAGACCTCAACCAATACTCAACCACAACCGAATTACCAAGACTTGTGACCAAGCATCATAGAACCAAATCCAAACGAACATTTATGCCATTTTCGCATGGCTAAAAGTTTACATACCAAATTTCAAACAAAACATAATATCCTATACATGCCGAAATGTTCTCCTAGACCAACTAAGAAGAAAGTACCAAAAGTTGCTAGCCGGTGTGATGACTTCGATGACGGTCCCGAGCACGGCAAAAAGACGAGTCCAAGAAACCTAAAATAGGTGACAAGCAAACACCGAATGAGTATATAACTCAGTAAGCCATAAGCATTCCACAACCATCCATTAATAAAATTATCACAACAGGAAACAATGAAATGAGGCTAAGTACTCCATCCATACCGAACTATACCATAGTTCATTAAACCTTACGGTTCAATCTCATACCAAGTCCTACATTGACATTTCATACATCATTTTATTTTCGTTGCAAACATACAATTAAACGACCTTTCACCTATTCCACGATGAACCTTATGTACGTGACTTCAACTATAATCATCACATAGGTTCAAAACTTACCAAGCTCAACTCCAAATATAAACATAGCGCCTATTAGCCATGAACTCAAGGTACTTACCTTTTCCGCTGTCCAAAATCGACTCGGTAAAGTCACACCCTTAATGTAAATGATTTATAGAAAATATATAGTGGGTTCGCACACATAGTGCTTAATAATCAACCGCGCACACTTAGTGCCATGTACTTTAAACTCGCACACTTAGTGCCATGCATTTCAAGTTCGCACACCTAGTGCCAATCTCACAACCGTGAACACTTATTGCCCGCACACTTAGTGCCGAAAACCAGCCACTCTATATGCTTCACTTCCTTTTTACATTCGACAATTTCATCTCTATATACATATACATTTGTATACATTTCATCTCATTAAACACAATTGCATAGGTATTACGATCATTTAAATCAATACCAAAGATATGCTTAATGACTTACCTTGTGTTAGGTAAAATAGTTCCAAGTCGGCTACTCGATGACCTTCAATTTTCCCTTGTTGGACGCCTCTCCTTTAGGATCTTGAGCTTAAACAAATAAATTAACTCATTTAACCGCTTTGCTACATATATTGGTATCCACATTTTAATGATTTTATGACATACGAAACGACATGGTAAAATTTTCATCTTGCTACCTTATGTTCTTAGCTATTCGGCTAATAACCTTATGCAATTACCATACTATCAATAATCTAATCACACATGCATATGCATACTTGGACATTCGGTAATCACCTTTGCTAATTTTAAACTCAACATCACATAAGCTCCCAAGTGATGGCCGAATATGTATATCTATACTATCACCTATAATTCATCTAATCACAAAATTTCATCTCATGAACACTTGACCCATTTTTTTTACCCTATATGGCCGAATGCTTCATTTGTTACCCAACTAACCATTCAACAACTTCAACCTCATTACCACCCTTTTATGCCTAATTATCTAAGTCAAGATAAAATCATCAACATGCCTAACTATAGCCGAATGTGCAAAATTAATCTATCATTTCCATTTCATTTAACACTTAACATTAACCACATATCGATTCACCAAACTCTTCATCTATTCATGCTCTCATATTCGGTCACCCATACCTATACTAACCATATAACTAATTAATCCTAGGGTTAAACACAAGTACAATATTTAAGCACCATGGCCGAACCTTCATGAAGTTGCTAAGACCCATCATTTCTACTCCTCACACACTCTCACATCCAATCCTTTTTATTAAACACTCAAGCTCAATCATCTTCATGCCTCATCACCACAACATCAAAACACCAACCAAGAAAGACAACACCCATGGCCGAATATCATCTCCATCAATAGCAAATATTTAAACCATGGGCTAGGTAGAACTTAAACTAACAACTAAAAACATGCATGAATTTAAAAAAAAATAACATCAAACATACCTCAACCTAGGTACAAGCATGGCCGAACTTCCTTTCTTTCCCTCACTCACGGCAATTGTAACAAGGAAAAGGATGAACACTCCTTCTTCCTCCCTTATTTTATTCATCTTTTTCCTTTTTAATTCCTTTCTTTAATTTATTTTATCTCCAATAACCCAATATCTTATTATAATATCTAATTCAAACTAATATATTGCCCATCATCAATCTATCTTGGCCGGCCACTATAAGGGAATTGGGCAATTTGACATGCAAGTCCACCCTTGTGTTGACATGCACTAATAAGCCCTTTAAAATTAGCCTATCATATTTCACCATGTCTCATGTTGATCCCTATTTAATAATTCCTCATGCAATTGGCAAAATTAGGGAATGAAACTTCCACACATGCATGTATACACATAATAAGCATAGAATATAACAATTCATTATTTTTATGACTCGGTTTTGTGGTCCCGAAACCACTTTTTGACTAGGGTCACATTAGGGCTGTCACACGAATCCCTTGGGTCGTTATGTGCTTGTCGACAAGGTGTGTAAGAAATGCCCCTTAATAATCCGAGGCTCCTGTTTTCCGGCCGACTTGATGCTTTTACCGTTTGATGAATTTGATGTTATTCTCGGTTTGGATTGGTTGATCGTACATGATGCAGTTGTGAATTGCAAAAGTAAGACTATTGATTTGAGGTGTGCAAATAATGAGATAATCCGAGTTGAGTCTACTGTTTTGAATGGATTGCCAACAATAATATCCTCGATGTTAGCTCAAAAATATGTGAGAAAGGGGTGTGACGCGTATCTTGCATACGTACTTGATAATAAAGAATCAGAAAAGAAACTTGAATCGGTACCAGTCATTTGTGAATATCCGGATGTTTTTCCTGAAGAATTACTGGGGTTACCACCTGTTCGGGAGGTAGAGTTTGGCATCGAACTTGTACCTAGGATTACACCGATTTCGATAGCTTCGTATTGTATGGCACTAACGGAATTAAAGGAATTGAAAGCTCAGTTGCAAGAGTTGATGGATAGAGGTTTCGCTCGACCGAGTTTCTCACCTTGGGGTGCACCAGTATTGTTTGTGAAAAAGAAGGACGGAACCATGAGGTTGTGCATCGACTATCGTCAGCTGAATAAAGTGACAATAAAGAATAAATATCCGTTACCGCGTATTGATGATTTATTTGATCAACTAAAGGGAGCCTCAGTGTTTTCAAAGATAGATTTGAGATCGTGTTATTATCAGTTGCGAGTTCAAAATTCAGATATACCCAAAACTGCTTTTAGAACGAGATACGGTCACTACGAGTTCTTAGTGATGCCGTTTGGACTCACTAATGCCCCTGCGGTATTTATGGATTTGATGAATCAAATCTTCAGACAGTATTTGGATCCGTTTGTAGTTGTGTTTATTGATGACATTTTGGTCTATTCGAGAGATGAAACCGAACATGCTGAGCACCTGGGACTAGTGTTGCAGATTTTACAAGATAAGTAGTTATATGCTAAGTTCAGTAAATGTGAGTTTTGGTTGAGAGAAGTTAGCTTTTTGGGTCATGTGGTATCTGCATCGGGTATTCGAGTTGATCCGAGCAAAATTTAAGCCATACTTAACTGGAAGCCTCCGAGAAATATTACTGAGGTTCAGAGCTTTTTGGGACTTGCTGGTTACTACAGACGGTTTGTAAAGGGTTTCTCGATGATAGCCACACCAATGACGAAACTACTTCAGAAAGATGTTAAGTTTGAATGGACAGAAAAATGTCAGAAAAGTTTCGATCAACTTAAAACTTATTTGACTATAGCTCCAGTACTAGTGCAGCCCGAATCAGGCAAAGAGTTTGTCATTTACAGTGATGCATCCTTACTTGGGTTGGGTTGTGTATTGATGCAAGAAGGTCGAGTTGTAGCTTATGCGTTGAGGCAATTGAAGCCACATGAGAAAAATTATCCAACCCATGATCTCAAATTAGCTGCCATCGTATTCGCTTTGAAAATATGGCGACATTAATTATTTGGTGAGAAGTGCCATGTATTTTCGGATCACAAAAGTCTCAAATATTTGATGACTCAAAGAGATTTGAATCTGCGACAAAGACGTTGGCTTGAGTTGTTAAAAGATTATGAGCTTGTCATTGACTATCACCCGGGAAAGGCTAATGTGGTTGCGGATGCTTTAAGTCGTAAATCACTATTTGCTTTACGAGCGATGAATGTACACTTGTCTGTTCTATCCGATAATGTGTTAGTAGAAGGATTAAAGGCCAAACCATTGTTGATTCATCAAATTCGTGAAGCTCAGAAAGTCGATGGTGAATTGGTTGCAAAACGGGCTGAATGTGTTTCGAATATGGAATCAGAGTTTCAAATAGACGAAAATGATTGTTTAAGGTTCAGAAGTCAATTGTGTGTTCCAAGAAATTCAGAACTTATATCGATGATCCTGAGCGAGGCTCATAGTAGCCGAATGTCTATCCACCCGGGTAGTACGAAAATGTACAACGATTTGAAACGTCAGTTTTGGTGGCCTGGTATGAAACGAGACATTTCTAACTTTGTTTCGAAGTGTTTGATATGTCAACAAGTGAAAGTAGGACATCAAGTGCCTTCAGGATTACTTCAGCCGATCGTGATACCAGAATGGAAGTGGGATCGAGTCACGATGGATTTTGTATCTGGGTTGCCATTGTCATCAAGCAAGAAAGATGCGATCTGGGTTGTTGTTGATAGACTGACAAAGTCAGCTCATTTTATTCCTGTACGTACGGATTATTCCCTTGACAAGCTAGCTGAAATGTATGTATCTCAGATTGTAAGGTTACATGGAGTACCTACTTCTATTGTGTCTGATAGAGATCCGAGATTTACATCGCGATTTTGGAAGAAATTGCAAGAAGCCTTGGGTACCAAGTTGCATTTTAGCACCACTTTTCACCCCCAGACTGATGGTCAATCTGAGCGGATAATCCAAATACTCGAGGATATGTTGAGATGTTGCATCCTTAAGTTTAGTGGTTCATGGGAACGGTATGTACCTTTGATTGAATTCGCTTACAACAATAGTTTTCAATCAAGTATTAAGATGGCACCTTACTAGGCTTTGTATGGTCGTAAATGCCGTACTCCGTTGTTTTGGACCGAGCTTAGTGAAAGTAAAATCTTGGGGGTTGATTTAATTAAAGATGCTGAGCAGAAAGTAAAAGTAATCAGTGAAAGTCTGAAAGAAGCTACAGATCGTCAGAATTCGTACGCGGATTTGAAACGAAAAGACATTGAATATCAGGTCGGAGACAAAGTGTTTCTTAAAGTTTCACCTTGGAAAAAAGTGCTCAGATTTGGCCGTAAAGGCAAATTGAGTCCGAGATATATCGGGCCGTATGAGATATCCGAACGAATTGGGCCAGTCACTTACAGATTGATTTTACCCCCTGAACTTGAAAAGATTCACAATGTTTTTCATGTCTTGATGCTTCGACGCTATAGATCTGATCCTTCGCACATAATTAGTCTATCAGAGGTTGAAATTCAATCTAATTTGAGTTATGAAGAAGAACCGATTTGTATCCTAGCTCGTGAGGTGAAAGAGTTGCGAAACAAAAAGGTTCCTTTAGTAAAGGTGTTGTGGCTCAAACACGGGATCGAAGAAGCTATTTGGGAAACTGAGAACTCTATGAAAGAACGATACCCAAATTTATTCACTGGTAAGATTTTCGAGGACGAATATTTCTTAAGTGGGGGAGAGTTGTGACAGCCCTAATTTGACCCTAGTCGGAAAGTGGTTTCGGGACCACAAAATCGAGTCATAAAAATAATTAACCGTCATATTCTATGTTTATTATATGTGAATATGAATGTGTGAAAGTTTCATGCTTTAATTTGGTCAGTATATGTGAAATTTATTAGTAGGGACTTGTGTGAGACAATTGTGAAATGTGTTAGACTAATGTAAAAGTGATCTAATAGTGCATGATGTCAAAAAAAGTGTACTTGCATGTCAAATTAGCCAAATTTTGGATAGTGGCCGGCCATGATATGGGTTATTAATGATAATGTGTATTTTTCTATTAACATTTTTAGTTTACAAAATGAATTAATGAATTAAGAATAATAAAATATGGGGTGAGTGGGAGGAGAAACCAAAGTTGGTTTATCCTTGCTCCTCCATTGCCGTAACTTGAGGGAGGAAGAAGAAAAGAATTTTCTTGTTTCATGTTCGGCTTGGATGATGTTTAGGAAGAGCTCGAGAGCAAAGGGGAACTAAATCTGATAAAGGAAAGGAGAAAGTAATCGAGTAGTCTATCTGTAACTATTCAAACATACCAAGGTAAGTTTTAAGTATCTTCATTTAATATATAATTAACGATGCCATTATAAGAGTATAGTATGTAAATTCGATCTTTGACTTATACTTGAACTAAAATGTATAATGGATAATGCATGTATATGTCTTATAGTCTGATGATCACTTTGAGTTTAAGATTTAATGATAATTAGAATGAGTAATACGAGGTGTAACCATTGAGTTGAAATGTGAATGATGAAGTGCGATTTGAATTTTGTATTCGAATATATTATATGATCAATAAGTGATAAGATGGCTAAGATGTGTCAAAGTATGATCATAATTGTATGTGCTAGAATTATATCCGGACTTCAGGTCCGCAGGCTATGTGCTGGAATTATATCCGGACTTCAGGTCCGCAGGCTATGTGCTGGAATTATATCCGGACTTCAGATCCGCAGGCTATGAGCTGGAATTATATCCGGGCTTAAATTCCCGAAGACTTTGTGCTAGTGATTGGACCCGTGTTTTAACCTAGTAGGCTTAACGTCGGTAATTCGAGTAAGGTTATGAATTAAATGCACAAGGTAACTGCTATTAATTATATATTATACAGTATGAAGATCAGGTACATATTTTGTACTCATAAGTGAACAAATCTTTAGATTGAAGTAGTATTAACGAGGGATGGAATATGTATATGTGCGTATAGACATATGTATAGATGAGTACCGAATCTACGAATATGGGAAAGACCATTTCGGATGATGTCCACTATTATATGAAAGTATACGATTTAAATTAATTATATAAGCCATGTTGATGATCGAGGTTTAGGTTGTAAATTTCTTTGTGTTTGACATATATACATATATATATGTATTTTCAGGCTAGTGGTACAAAGTTGATTTCGAGTTTGTATTTCATAACGTTGATTTACATGTCAAGTTTTTATCTGTTTGAATTACTTAAGACTTACTAAGCATCAATATGCTCACTTAGTTACATTGATTCTTTGTTTTATAGATCTTGTTCGTTAGCTATCGTTTTCGGGAGTTTCAAAGTTGAAGTCATCCACACTATCTAAGCCCCTTTTTGGTACTCTTTTAGATGAACTTTGATAATGGCATGTATAGGACTGACCTTTGTTGTTAATTAAGTATATTTTGGTAATGTATATTCGTATAGCCATGCGAAAATGGCTTGTATATTTTGAGTATAGCATTATAATCATTTTGTATATATGGTCTTATGATATGGTTATTGAGTGGTATGGAAATGCTTGGTAATGATTAGCCATTGGAATGACTAATCATGATCATATTCGGTGCTATGTATGTCAAATTGCTAGCTAATCCATGGAAACCATGAAATAGGTAAAATTTACCACAAAATAGATTCAGACAGCAGTAGTGACGTGAATTTGAAAAATCACTAAAAATAGTAGAAATGGAATTAAATAATGAATAAGTTATGGAATCGGAGCTTGATGAGTCTATTTTCATATGGAAGAAGCAAAACAGGTATATGATTCATATTTCATGGGATGTTTAAATTTTTGTGACACAGGGCCAGAGCGATTTCTGGATCCCTATTATGAATTTGGAAATTCACCATAAATTTTACAAACATAATTATAAGTCATGATTTATATGTACAGATTTAGTATTGAGTCTAGTTTTATTAGAGACAAACGGCATAGTCATTGAAGCTCTGTACAGGGAGATATCTGATTCATAATACATAGAGGTCAGAGTAGTCAAACCCTGAAACAGGGGAGACTTTAACTAATAAACTGTACTAATTAGCCTGACCAAAAATTCTGGAAAACATTTTGTAGATAGATGTATGAGTCTAGTTTCAGGAAAAATTTACTGAACTGGATTTCGAGTTTTGAACTCGAGATATGATTTTTAAAACGACTGTGATGCAGTTAGCCAGCTTGTCTGGAAATTTTAAAATGAATTGTAAGAGCTGTTTAAGTAATGAATTAAGTCCGTTAACACCTCGTGTTCGACTCCGGTAATGGTCTCGGGTACGGGGCATTACAGTAAATGTTTGTATCATAATTGAGGATGTTGAATGCCATTGGATCCATGTATGTGTGTGTGCATGTAAGGGTAACAAAAAGGC
Source organism: Gossypium hirsutum (assembly GCF_007990345.1). Lineage (NCBI taxonomy): Eukaryota > Viridiplantae > Streptophyta > Magnoliopsida > Malvales > Malvaceae > Gossypium > Gossypium hirsutum. The sequence continues at coordinate 34,406,819 of NC_053432.1, forward strand.
TTGGAAAATATCCTAAGAGTTAACTACAAGGGATGAGACACGATCGTGTGTCTCAACCGTGTGAGGGACACGGCCTGGTAGTGTGGTTCAATTTATTTGCTTACGTCATAAAGAAAGAGTTACATAGCCTGAGGACACGAGTGTGTTGATGGCACATGGGCGTGTCACCTGTTTCATGAGAAAATTTCTAAGTTTTTCCCAGAGCTTTCCAAAGTTCTCGGTTTAGTCCTGAACCCTTTCTACAGTATGTTTTGGGCATCGTAAACCCAAATAAGGTAGTATGTGCATGTGATTGAATGTTTTAAAATATGAATGAAATTTTATGGCCCGGTTTGCATGATTGTTTGCATTTATGTCTGTTAGTGCCTTATATCCTGTCCCGGCGTCGGACAAAGGTAGGGGGTATTACATTTTCTTATCTGACCACATTATTAATCTTTCGAACACGGACTTCTGTAACTCTACACTCATGAACTTATTCAACCAAATCTTACAGATTTCATTTTAACATTAGGGGGGTGAGGGTAGTAAAGCCTCAAATTTAACTTACACATAAATGCACATAACACATACTATCACAAATAACCAGTTCATTACTAATTTCACATTCTCAAATCATTTAATAAGCTTTTGTTTCTAATCACTTTTGTTCTTAACACACTGTTCATATACCAACTCAAATTACTAATTCACAATCGAAGCATTTCAGATAGCAATCATATCTCATATACTTATATATTTATAACATTTATCGATAAAAAAAATGTCTACTCTTTGATCCATACCTTTATGAGTTTCAACTTATAATCAACACATTTTCATTCAAATATTCGAGTACACATTCCGTACTATCAGGATTAGCTCGATTGGAAGACTTATCTGTCTCATCAAAACAATTTTCGTCAGAGTTGGGAGATATCACACTATCGCAGGTTAAATGTGGCATGTATAGCTAGACTCACATACACTATGGTAGTCCTAGAACTGACTAAAATGTAGCTCTGATACCAATAAAATGAAACACCCTTAACCCTCATTCGTCGCCAGACTAGGGTTAAGATGCATTACCAAACATAATAGCACATTTAATGGTCATGCAAACATAGATCATATTCATATATATATAACATATTACTAATTTAATAATAAACATAAATCATACTACATAAATTATTCACATCTTAAAGTTCAATCGAATTCATATCAAACATACATCATGTTCTCAAGTCAATAAACATATCTCAATGTCTATAATATACATTTTATAAATACATAACTCAACATATATATTCATCACTATAATATATTCGATTACCTAAATAAAATAAATCAAACATATTCCCATATCATAAACAGAAATTTCATTTTAATATTCTTAAACATGCAATCATTAAAACTAATCAAACATATATATATACAACTTAATGTCCAATCATAAATATATGACATTAAACAAAATTACTATATGACCTTACCTACCTTTGATGTTACTATAATATATATGCATTTTAACCTATTCCATTATTTAAGTCATAACTATATCGATTCATATATTATACATGTGGTTTGATTTTAAAAATTTTCACGGCATATAAGGCATGTGTATGTAATACACATAAATAAGCATACTCATTTAACCACATACAATTATGATTATAATCAATTTTAAACACTAGTACCAAAGCAAATCATGCCAATGTACCTATCAATTATATGCCAAATTATTTAACCACAATTATGACACATTTTTTACTCAATACATAACCTAACATTTTGATCTTTTATTACCGAATCTTATACAAAACATATTAACGAAAACAATCATATAACATACACATTATTTGTTTTCATCAACTGTACTTAATTAACTAATTATTCAAGCATAATATATGCACATACATTCCCATTACAAATCGAATCAAAATGACTAATACACATTCGAATATATATATCATTAACATTTTTCTCCATTATTAGGCCAGATTAATAAACCATTTACAAAGACAAAACACACCATACATCCAACTTACCAGAAGTTAGCTAAACATAGGCTATTTGTGATACCTTAACAAAGCACAACAACCAAGTTCTCAAATATTTTCATCTATGTACGAACCATAACCAAATCAATCAAACTCGTATCCAAAGTTACTAGTCATTTTTCAGTGCATTAATACATATAAATTTGACTAAATTTGTAACATCCTGATTTTCGGATTTATTTGCGGTTTTCAATAGTTTGTAAAGATTTTAAAATTTTGTATTTGGATGTGAAATTTATTTTTTGAGTAGGTAAATGGGCTTATAGAAAGCCCATGTGTTGGCCAAAACCCAGTTGAATTTTTGAATTTTTGGACTTAAAAGGTGAGGGGTTCTGGCTAAGTGGCCTTAAGTGGAGTGATGGGCAAATTGCATCACGAAAAGAGCCTTAGTAAAGTGGCAAGGGTGACGCCACTAGGCTCCTAAAAATGTGGCGTGTGGAGCTTTGAGGGAGGCATGGGATCGATTCCCTGTGTTGACAAATAGGTGCATTTATTTTTAAGTACAGGAGGGGTAGTGTTGGAGTCCAGGTGGATTCTGCTAAAGGAGAGTTTGGATTAGTCCAAATGCTTGGATTAAGGAGTGATAAGGGGAGAGATTTAAGGGATTAGGAGAGAGGATAGGAGTTGGCCGAATATTGGGAAGTGACAAGGGAAAAATCGGCAGCGGGTTTTGAGGTTAGTATTTCGGCACTTAGGGTGGAGTGGTGCCGTTTTCTTTTGCTGAAACACCTTAGGGTTTTTCTTTTCTCTCTTCTTCCTCTCTAGCCGAAACTACCACCTCCCATATTCTTCTTTTTCTTTTTTTTCTTCAAAACCATTCATCAATTCTACTGTTCATCAATACTTTGCCGAAGTCGCAAAAGCCGAAATCCTGTGATCACTGCTTGTGCCGATTTCTTCAAAGCCAGGTCCTTCTATGTTCTTTGTTTTTATTAAATCTGTGATTATCTTTTCTTAATCCTAGATACCTGACGGTAATTCTACTTCAAGGTCATAGTCTCATATCGTCATCTCCTTCACCACCCAAAAGCCGAAAGTACCATTGGTTTAGGGGCTTATAGCCGAAACTTCTTCAACCCTTGGATTCGGGTTTTACCATTGTTCTAAGGATAAATCTGCACCGGATTGCGTGGAAATCAAATAGGAGTAAGGGGTAAGTACTTATCATCTCAGATCTGTTCTTATTTTACGATGTTAGGAAAAGCCGAAATCCCTAAAAATTAGGGAGGCTGTCGATTTTAGCATAAGGCTTTAAGGGATTGTAACTGATGTTTTCTTTTGGTGATTAGAGTCTTCTTAAGCGTTGGATCGAAAACGTGAATCATTGGGACAATCGGATTCGGAGCTAGCTATCGATTTTGGCAAAAAGGTAAGGGTTCAAAGGCTTTTTAGGGATATGGTTCAATCATGGTTAAGTAAGTTTTGGGGGTTTAGTGATTATGGTTTGTAAATAAGAACTGTGCTAATCAATTGTAGGACATCGAAAGTGATCTCAGTAGCAGTCGTCGCGAATCAGGTGTGTACCGAACACCCTTTCTTAGTTCAATTCGGCAAAAGCCGAAATGCCGAAATTCCGGCATTTCATAGGCTTGTGAGTATGCGAATGCTCTCAAGACATAGAGTAATTGTTAGATCTAGCACCGCAAAGTGGTAAGTAAGTTCGTGTGACGTTTTAGCGTATTTCGAAAAAAAGGGCCTCGATGGGCCAAAACTGGGCCGAATGGGCTTACGGACCAATATGGGTAAGAGATGGGCAAAGTAGCATGTTAGTTAGATGGTGGAACCAAATTGCATAAAACGGCTAAAAATTTCTGAAACAACGTGTGTAGTTGCGTAAGTACGAAATTACCCCTAAAGAGCATAATTACAGAAATACCCCTAGGATTTAAAATGGCTAAACTGCATGATTGATTAATACTGTACTGTACATGATATGCTTTATTAATATCTGTTGCATGGGATTGGGGGTATTGATGGAGGAAGTATTGAAAGTGGTTCATCCACGTACTGGAGGCTTTGCCTCAACTTACTGATATTTGAGCAGCGTTGCTGCAACTGTGGAGTGTAGGGCTGGGTGGGTTGAGATATTCCCCACATAGAGTGTAGGGCTGGTACGGGGTAGTGTAGCGGTTGGTGGGTTGAGTAGTCTCCCCAGATGGGTTTGCATGCATTACTACTATTGTTACCTATGTTACTGAACTGGGCCTATGGGCCACACTATTATGTTAAAAAGGGCGAAGGCCTTGCTACTGTATTCTGAAAAGGGCTTTGGTCCACTGTGTACTATTATCTGAATAGGGCTTAGGCCCAATGGGCTCGAGCTGATTTGGGCTTTGGATGGGTTTCTGTATACACTAAGTTTTCCCAAACTCACCCCTTCCTCTTCCATCCTTGCAGGTGAGCCTTAAATGGTGGACTTGGAGCTGGGCGGGATTCAGAGTGGCCATGAAGATAGATTGCCGATTTTAAACAAGTTTAGCATTTAATTTGGATTATTTTTATTATGCTTAAAGTCGTAATAAGGCCGCTCTTTTTAATTAATTTTATTTTGGGGATTATTAAACCGGTTAGCACTAGGGTTCGTTTTATAAAAACTACTCGTTTTTAAAAGACCACGATGACGGGCAAAGTTTCCGCAAAGTAAATGCTTTTCCAAGAAAATAAATATTTTAAGCAAACGTTTTTCAACCTTAATCATTTTCTTAAGATGGACATAACCAAACGGTTTTCTCAAAATTATACGAGATGTTAGAGTGTGGGGCGGTGTGCATGTCTAGGATTGGATCCGAATGGAGCTTGGTACTTAAGCAGTCCGACGGACTCACCTCCTCTTCTTCCTGGTTTCCTACCTGGTGCACAGCTTCCATTCACTCTAACCTACTTTTAAAAGTGTCTTTTACAACACCAACTAAGTTTTCCAACTAAGTAATACGGAATGTTTTGAACGCTTCGATGTGGCGCATCAGATCCGGTCATAACGTCTAGGCCTGGTTTGGGGTGTTACAAAATTTCGTATATTCACATCATATATTAGACAACCAATTAATCCTAAAACATGCACCTACATTACCATCCATTACATCTTTTACTCGGCCAATATATATATTAACCTATATTATTACAGCCACACATCATTATAATCATACATTTATATTTGTTTTACATAACAAACAATATATTAAAATCAAATATTCATTTTTACTCATTATAAATCTATGCATATATAATCATATCAAATTGAATCGTATTTGAACAATCATATTAAATCATATCATACACATATAGCATAAACTTTTCACCTATTTAATCATATCAACTCACATGACTATATCATCAACAATATGTCAAAGATACCATATACATATTGCATGCATGATGCTTTCAAAATAGACTTAATCCTTAACCATAATTACACAACCATTAGCAAACATATCAAACACCTCACACATATGTACATACCAATACAAAAAATTTTTTAAACTTAAACGTTATCCTTAGCCAATTTCTCATGGCTTTATTTACATATATGTTCAAAACCAAATATATCAAAATTAGCCTATACATGCCACATAACCAACTCTCAAAACATTATTTATCGAAAAGATAATCAGATAGTGTGATAACATCTCCATCGACTTCCAACCCAAGCAGATCTCTGAAAATCTATAAACATATGAAAAACACATAAAATAAGCTTCGAGAGCTTAGTAAGTTATAAGGAAATTAATAACTCAATATTAATGGTAAATTAATTCAATAAAACTAATTTATACTATTAGAATCACAATTATCTTCAAGCTCATAGTTTCATATATAACATATACTTCCATGTACAAATTTTACCTTGGTCGAATATACATGTATCTATTTTGAAAATAACATACACTTTCAAAGCCATATTGTCATTATATATATAACCGAATATTTAAACTCTTATACGCATATCTTTATAAATTAAACCTTAAAATCACATGTTTATGCATAATATACGGCTGAATATACTTCACAATTGCCCAAATCTGAAAACACATACATTTCATTTACAAAATCACATATACTTATCATTTGGCTGATTATAGATTTTCATATACATATATACTCTCATTTATGTCATGAATACATAAGAAGACCGAATGTATACTTTAACATATGCATATATATAATTCACATCAACATGTAACATTCATATCATCGATTCAAACATTCAACTTACCATAATTTCATAACTTAATATGAATACATACCTGAGCCTTTTAAATCAATTTTTTTTGCCTTAACTTATTATTGCCCGTTGAATCATTCGTAATTGAATAGGATTCTCGGATAATCACACATATCGTACAATGCCAATGTCCTAGACGTGGTCTTACATGTAATCATGTATCTATGCCAGTGTCCTAGATAGGGTCTCACTCGTAAACACATATCGGAATCACATATCGATGCCAACGTATTAAACGTGGTCTAACTCATACACATATATTGATGCCATGGTCTTACTCGCACATCACATATCGGAATCCTATGTCATGACATATGTATCCTAGTTATTCCTAAGGTTCATACGGGGCTTTTAGACGTCGTAACTCGGTCGAATCGAACTCGTAAACATAATTCCAAAGTATAATCACATTCGGCTAACATATATACAAGCTCATAAAATTTAAATCAGCATTTTACATTCACATATATTCAAAATTTACAGTATTTATTTGCTTATAAACTTACCTTGTTCTAACACGAACGGACCGAAATGACTATTCAACAATTTTAGACTTTCCCCGATCCAAATCCAATTTCCACATTTATTGATCTAGTTCAATACAAATTCAACTTATTTAATAATATATTCAGTCAAATTTATCCAAAAAAATCATAAATGGGCTAATTACACTTTTACCCCTGACTTTCATATTTTTCCCAATTTAGTCCCTATTTCACAAAACACAAAATACACAAAATTTCTATACACCCATGCTTAGCCGGAACTTTATGCTATTCAAACAAGCCCACATATTTCATTTATTTATCATTTTAGTTCCTCAAAATCTCATTTTTACAATTTAGCCTAAATTACACAAATTCATCAAAAATTCAAAGACAAAATATATCAACCCAATACATATATTTTATTTTCCAAGAACTAACATCACAATGCTCAAAATTTCATCAATGGCATATTTGAAAATCATCAACTAAATCAGAAATTGAGACATGGGCTTGATAAAACACTAAGCAACGATCACAAAAAACGTAAAAATTATCAAAAACGAAACAAAACTCATACCTTTGTCAAAGAACAACAATGGCCGAACCTTAAAACTCCATAAATTGCTTTCTTCTTCATTAAATTCGGTAAAAGATGATAAAATATGGACTAAATTTATTTTGGTTTTATTTATTAACCTTTCATAATTATTTTACTATTACAACCTTACTAAAATAATCTTTAAAACATATAAACCAAGGTCATAAATGTCCAATAGCCTTTCAAATGATTTAATTACCATTTGATGACTCCCACTTTAAAAGCCATAGCTAATAAATACTTTTATCAAATGCAATGCAACTTTTATGCTCTACGTGATTAAGTCTTTTTTAATAAATCGGCACACAAACGATAAAATTTTCATACGAAATTTTCACAGATATCAATTCCCATATTATAAACATGAAAAATAATATTAAAATATTTTTTGACTCAGATTCATGGTCTCGAAACCACCATTCTGAATAGGGTCTAAATCGGGCTGTTACAGGTACACCCTATAAACCAACCCTTACCTATTGTCTAATCGCGATAGAAGCGTTCACAATTCAAGAACCCGATAGCCTTGCATTCTGAAGAACTCAACTTAGATTAACAGCCTCAACCACGTAGGACATTTAAATTTGATCAAAATATCTCTAACTTGTTCACAAAAATTAGAATATAGCACGAATGACTTGTCTTCGCAACTATAGGGTAAAACCACTCCAACCCAACGTGAACTCTTTGAATTCAAATTGAGTTAACTTTAAGGGATGAATTTGTCAATCATGATATTCCTGAGAGATAGTGAATACCAATTTGAAGGATTCTTTACTGTGGATACATTTCTCACGATTCTTGACCAAAAATAATATCGACCTAAAGCTAAGTTAGAATTTTAGTGAAGTTTGAAATTAATCATGCTTTTGTTGGTTTATGGCAAAGGATTAAATGGTAGTGGAGATTGATGGAAAATGGAGGGGACTTGGAAAATAATTAAGCCAATAAAGAAGTTAAAAGCTATTAAAAGGAAAATTGGCAGAATGAAAAAGAATAAGCTACAGGTGTTTTGAACAAAAGGAAGAAAATGGATAATTGCATTAAATCCAATCAATTTCCAATGTATTTGAGGTATGTTTTCAAGTACGCCACCTCACATGTTTATAGAAAATTTGCATACTAAATTTAGGCTTTTTCCACCTACCGTTAACTATACAAAATATTTTTAGATTTAATTTACTAATTTTGGCTTTTACAAGGTTAAAATCTGACTAGACCCTCAAATGTATAAAATCTAGTCCCTCTTCTCTTTTCGATGCTTCAATTTAATCCTTTTTTTTTGTCTCTGATTTAAAGTGCCCGAATTTCATTCCTGTCAATATTTAAACACAAAATGCATCAATTAGTAGGGATTAATTCGAGAATAAGTTGAGTTGAACACGTAAATTGTGCAAAATGAATAATCTATCCAATAGATTTTCCCTTAGCCTTCTTTGCTCTCTAGTCTTTCTTCTTCTTTATTTCCTCTCTGATGTCGCGTATGAATATGATATGTGAATTTGTGCAAGTATACATGTTGGATCAAGTAAAGTGGTGAGTGGGTGTCATTCCCACGAGGATGATCGAGGCAATTAATAAATTGTGATTAAAGCTATGGTAAAGCTATGATACTTATGCAGTGGCAATTAATAGGAACAGTGATGTATGCAATATGTGGAACTAATGAATACTAGGAAATGCAACGGCAAGTATGAGAATAACAATGTGAATAATCTGCAAAGAATAAATAAATGACTAAGAATGATATAGAAAAGCTACTTTGGCAAAGATAAGAGTGATATGATGTTGAACGGGAAGGTCGGGATTACTAAGAATCTATTTTTCCTGTCGGCAATGCATTAGTAAATCATACTTAACCACTATTTAGAAGAGTTCTTAAGTGGCATGCCTCTTTGGAGAGCAAATACCTCAAGTTACCTTTCCTGAGTCTATAGGCATTTAATATGGCACCCTGCATTGTTACCTTCTGAATGATCATTGCTCTCTGTCTAGAGTACATTACAAGTATCTTTTGAGTACTTTCTCATATCATTCAAACATGGTCCAACTAATATAACATTTTCCGAATTAAATTAGTTTAAGGGTATGCTTCACAGTTGACTATGTCTAGGGATTGCTCACATACATAGTACAGAGTAAAATAATTGAATGAAATAGTAAAATAACTCTGATTTATACTGCATCCATCGAAGACAATTAAAGTTTCATCAAAGTAATCCCAATCCTATTAGATTTAACTCATAGGTTGGCAAATAAAGTTCAACTCAAACATCATTTTCATCACTGTAATTCATGAAGGAACATATTTGAAATAATGGAAGAACATCGGAATGACAGTGTACGCTTGTCCAATACACACTCCAGTTGCCCTGTATCTTGAGGTGGCTAAAAGGTGTTGCATGTATCTTTTCTCTTTCTTTCTCTATTCAGCTACTACTTAACACCCCGAATTTGGGCCTAGAAGAAATGGGCTTCGCGTATCAAATGAATTGGAATTTAGTTGTGCAAGTGAGTGACACAATTGATTGTCTGCTGCAGTGGTTAAGTGATTAGGAGTGTTTGGGAGTGTTGGAGAAATCCTGGGTTCAAACTGGGCTTTAGCAAAATTTTGGTTTTAAGTGAATAAAACCGTAGATGCATGGATGAAGGCCTTTTAAATTATTGTGTTAAATAAATGACACAAGGAAGCATGTGGTCTAGTGGTTGGGGCGTCATTATGGTTGCAAGGGAGCCTGGGTTCAAGTCTTGGCTCTTGCAATTTGTTTTAGTTTTTATCTTAAGTGAATCTGGATGCTAGCATATATGTCTTATAGTTAATTGAAGATAAATTGTGATACAAGAGGAGCCTCTGGTGTGGTGGCAAGGTGACGTGTAAGGGAACCTTAAGGTCTGAGGTTCGAGTGTGGCATAGCACAAATGAGGTATTTATTTTGTAATTGAGTTCGACTAGTGGTTGAGTTGTAGTGGAATTCTGATGGAGGAGGTTGTTGAGGAGAGAATTGAGGAGTGATCATGGGAGTGGATCATGGAGAGATAAGGGAAGGATTATATGGAGAAAATCGTGGAGTTTGACTGGGAAAGGTGAATTTGGGAGTCTATGGGTGCCTATTCGGTTATTGACTTAGTGTCGAATTGGTCAGAGACTTTGGGGTTTTCGATAGTTGTTTTCTTTTGCATTCATTTTTCTTTTGTTGACTTGGCCGAATATTGAATTTTGGGATTGTTCTCAGTTACTTTTTGTTGTTAACTGAATGTGTCTGTACCATTCGGGTTCCTTTTGCTTTGCTATCTTCTTTTGCTGAAAGTGTTATGTGCCAAGCCTCTTCTTGACTCTTCTTATCTTCCATATTCCCCTCTCTATCGAGATTGTTGTGTCTTTTATATTACCTCTCTCACCTTGCCTCAATAGTGGCCAAATAGTCTCTCTTGGATCATCTTTGTTTCCGATTCTCTTCCTATTTTCTTAAGGAAATAACCGAATATAGTTTCTCTTTCTCCCTAACATTTCATTCTTTCTTTTGATCTTTTTTGAGCCGACCATCCCCCCTTCCCCTCTTATTTGTTTTCGGTTTCTTGTCCTCTATTCAGTGTTTGGTTGATCGTTCGTTGCAATGTGGTATGGTGGTTTAGTTTTGCTGAAGATTTAACAATCGGTATGTGGTTGCAAAGTTTCTTCTTTGTTTCTCTGACAATTTTGTATACACTCTATTTGTTTTCTTCTATCTTTTTCGAAAGCAGAATGCTTCTTAATATTATTGATGGTGATTTTTAATTGTTCCCTCCCTGCAAGGTGGGGTGCGTTGGGGTAAGAAGTCCTGAGGAGTGGAAAAGGGAAAAGATTATGCAAGTTATCAAACTCTATCGCTCATTAATCGTATAAGGTAAGATCGCTACCTTATTCTTACTTTGGGCCGTATATTCCTGTGGTTGTTAAGTTAACGTTTGTAGACTGAGGCCACATATTTGATCACTATATGGGTTAATAAGATCTGTTTTAATAAAAATATTTGACATTCGCGTGTGATCAATCCTAATTGAAGGTCTTAAGAGATTAAAGTCATTCGCTAATCAAGGTTGGGACTTAGAGATTGTTACCGCGTGATTCTGCAAATAGGTGTGTAACTGTACACCGTAAACCATTACTATCGAGAAGTTGAAAAAGGTGTGTAACCATATTCCTTGTTTTGATAATCGGCTGAAAAGCTGAAAATGTGTGTGTTGTTTACTTTGCTATGACTGAAGATCAGCAAAATGCTGAAAACCCGAAAATACGGCGTGTGATGCCACACGAGCATGCGATTGCGCGTGTGGTGAAATGAGCTCTTGGAACGTGGGCGTGTGATGAGGAAGGCTACCATGAGTGAATTCGTGGACTTAAGCCATAGTGGGCCACTTGGGCCACGAAATGGGCCCAATAGGCCCAATGGGCCTATTGGCTCGCTTATGTCTGTAACACCCCAAACCCGACCCAGACGTTATGACCGGATCCGACATGGCACATCGAAGCGTTCAAAACATTTTATATTTGTTGATCCAGAAAAACTTACTTAGTGTTTTAAAAGATAATTTCATTATAGGTTAAAGTGAATGGAAGCTGTGCCCCAAGTAGGAAACTGGAAAAGAGGTGGTGAGTCCATCGGACTGCTTAAGTACCAAGCTCCCTTCGGATCCAATCCTAGACATGCATACCGCCATTGCCACACCTTAACGTCATGGATATTTCTAGGAAACCGATTTGATTAAGTCATTTTTAGGAAAAGTGATTAATTTTTTAAAATACTTTCATTGCGGAAGCTTTGCTTGTTGTCGTGTTATTTTAAAATCAATTGTTGTTTTTGAAAACGCGTCCTAAAGCTATCCAATTTCAACAGTTAAAATAAGTAAAACCTATCTTAGTAATATATATTAAAACCATCAAAAATAATTAAGCGGCCTTATTACAACTTAAAACCCAAATCATAAAAATAAAAGAAAAGATGTCCAATTCACCGGAAGAAAATAGGAATTTGCAAAACGTGTGGCCACTCCGAATTCCCTCACAGCTCCAAGCCCACTATGGTTGGGGTTTACCTACGTGGATGAAAAATAAAGGGTGAGTTTGGGAAAACTCAGTGTGTAAAATAACCCAACCATAGTCTAAATCAGCTGAACCCACAGAAATAGAATAAGTTTGCCTTAGCCCAGAACAAAAATTCAGAATAAAGCCCATAGGCCCATAACAGAACAGAACAGATATTACATGTTTATGCAGAAACCCAACCCAGATTCATCCATAACACCCCCGTACCAGCCTTACACCATGTGGGGAGACTACTCGACCCACCCAACTGCTACACACCACAGAAATCGCAGCGAGGCTGCCAGATATTGTGACGAAGTCAACAGATATAGATATTGTGGCAGAGCCACCAGAACAGATATATGTGGCAAAGCCACCAGATTAGATAATTGTGGCATAGCCACCAGGATAGATATATGTGGCAGAGCCACCAGATCAGATAATTGTGGCATAGCCACCAGGACACTTCCTCCATAGTATAACCCAAGTCCCTATGCAACAGATATATAATCATGGCATACATCATACAGAATCAGATCGTCATGCTTTTCAGTCAAAAGTAACCCTAGGGGTGTAATGGTAATTTTGCATACATAGGGGTATTCAAGTAATTTAACTATTCTTAAGGTTTTCATACATAACATAGCCATTTACGTACGATCAGAAACACTTACCGCATTTTCTTAAAAATTTGGGCCCGTTGGCCCATTATCCCGTTTTTGGCCCATTAAGCCCAAAAATATCGAAATGCACAGAATCGCGCACTCTGTAGTCTTATCACTTTAATTTACCATATACATCAAACTATTAATCTCATGAGCATTCACACACTCACAAGATCTCAAAATACCGGCTTTTTGGCATTTTGGCTTTTCGCCTTGTGCCGATCTAGTCTATAAGAGGGTGTTAGTTACACACCTGTTTGCGACGATATGCTGACGAGATCCACACACGAACCGCCTACAATTGGATTACTAACACTTTAATCTAACTATTCAAATACGAACTACGTATTAACCCCTTACAATATTCGGCCAACCACACCTACAAATCAGAGTAAGCTTATAAGAAATCAATAAGCAACTCATTAACAAATTTTTGTCAGTGTTTACCACATAATCATAATATCACTGCAAGCTGTCTTTCTGAGCAACAGTCACTAAATCATTTATAACTGGAGCTACGAAACTCCAAATCAAGTGCCGTTAATTTTCCCTAAAAATAGACTCATATATATTCTATCCATAAAATGTTCAGAATTTTTGGTTTATCCAATCAATACCAGATTTTTCTCAAAGTTTCCCATGTTTCACTGTTTGACTAATCTGACCACTCTTCATTACGAATCAAATTTCTCATTGTACAGAATTCAAAATATGTTCTTGTTTATTTCATTAGAAACTAGACTAAATAAAATTTAATTACATAATTTATTCAGCTTCTAATTCATCTCCCACAATTTATGGTGGTTTTCCAAAGTCATGTTACTGCTGCTGTCCCAAGCAGATTTATTACCAAATCACTCTTTCACACATACCTTGCATGCATGTTATTTAAATATGTATATCACCAATCAATCATCACATATATATGATTTTACTTAAGTATAATCTCTATTTCATCATTTTAAGGCACAACATGTTAGCCGATTTTTCCCTTTAGCATCTAAGGCACATGCATGCTCATTTGTTTGGCTCAACTTCACCTATCTTCCATTTTTCATCAAAAGAACATGAAACAACAACCATTTCTTTCATTTTAATTCATGACTAAATGCTCATAACACAACTAAAAACCAAAATATGCTTCAAGAGTTAAGGTAGAATCAAGAAGAACTCATGAACCTCAAAATAGAAGTAAGGTACCAAGAACTTACCTTCAATTTTCCTCCTCCTAGTGACCGAATACTCAAGAGCTTTCTCCTCTCCTTTCTCTTCTCTAACTTTTAACAATAATGAACAAAGATGGAAAAAAACTTTGTTCTTTTCATCCTTTTGTTATTTTATTACCCAACATTTTATGACACAAAATAACCTATATTATTTGTGCCATACCTATGCCATAATGTCAATAAAAAAAAATGCCCATAATGCTTATCATGCCCATCATGGAACATTTACCTAACCCATTATCAATTTTTTATCAATTTGTACCATAAATTATGGATATCAAGTGCACATATTATCTTCAACAACATGATGGCCGGCCACTTCTTGTAAAATGGGAGGTTTGACATACAAATACTCCTATTTTGCACTACTATTTATTTGGCCACTACAAATTAGCCTATAGCACTTTCAAACATTTTCACATAGGTCCTATTTCATAATTTCACTCACAAATGACAAAATCAAAGCAGGAAATTTTGCCAACATTCATAGAATTCTCAAAAATTGGGGCGTTACACCCCAAACCCGACCCAGGCGTTATGGCCGAATCTGACGTGCCACATTGAAGTTAAAAATCCATGTTTCATTTTAGTGCTTTAAAAACCGACTTTTGTTAAGCTAACAAAGTGAATGGGAGCTGGGCACCAGGTAGAAATCCGTGACAAAGGAGGTAAGCCATGAAGGCTGCTTAAGTACCAAGCTCTTCGAATGGATCCAATCCTAGACATGCCCACAACCATTGCCACACTTAGTTAAATCGAGCTGTAATTTATTTAAGTTATTTTGAAAACAATTATCATTTTGAAAACACGTCCTAAGTCTAGCCCATTTATTAACAAACATATTAAAGTTATTAAAAATAAAATAGTCCCAGAAAAGAAAGAAAATCAAGTCAAAATGGCCTTTTTACAACCCAAAAATAAATAATAAATAAAGCAAACTTTATGAAAACCAAACACTTATTCAAAACCCAAAGGCGATCACCGTGGCCACTCTGAATCCTCTCCGGCTCCAAGTCCCCAAATTAAGGCTCACCTGCAAGGTTAAGGAAAGGGGTGAGTTTGGAAACTCAATGTGTAACAAGCCCCTTTCAGAGCCCAAAGCATTATCAGCCTGCTGGGCCTAAGCCCAACTTCAATCTCAGCGTATACTGGGCCGAAGCCTTTTCATATTTCATATTACTGGGCCGAAGCCTTTACTGTAAACGGTATGGCCCATAGGCCCATTTCAATATCACATGTAATATCAATGAATATATGCAAGCCCATTTGGGGAGACTACTCAACCCACCATCTGCTACTCTCTACCCGTACCAACCAACACACCATGTGGGGAATAACTCAACCCACCCAACCAACACACCACTGGCAGCATAGCTGCTTTATCATATATTTTGAGGCCTAGCCTCTTTAATAACTGGGGCAAAGCCCTTTTCTGTAAACTGGGGCATAAGCCCTTTTCAATAAACTAGGGCATAAGCCCTTTTCAATAAACTGAGGCATAAGCCCTTTTCAATAAACTGGGGCATAAGCCCTTTTGCACTTCCTCCATCCATATAAAAACCCAACCCAATGCATTTATGATTACATCATGTGCATCTCATACATATCATGTGCATATCATATCAATCATGTATATCATATCCCACATATCAAATTTACAAATAAACCCTAGGGGTATAATGGTCATTTTTACCTAGGGGCGAAACAGTCATTTTCATATTATAAAGGTAATTTCATAATTTTACCAAATATTAGGGTTTTCCATGTTCATTATTAGTTACTAACCATTCTTATGTTTTAAACAGCGATTCTGGCCCATTTTAAGCGAAACCGAGTTATTGGGCCAAAAACCCCTAATGGGCCCTACATAGCCGATTTTGTCATCTAGGCCCATTTAGCCTATATTCCATAATGTTGTTACCCATCTTAATGCACAATTTAACAGGTTTTCATTCTCTAGCAATTTTACCCAAATGGGCCCAAAAGCCCATTGGGCCCAACTTCAGCCTATCAAGGCCTAACTTACCGTCATGCCAAAAATCGTGCTCTTACCTGTTCCAACGATCCCAATCATCAACTTAGCGAATCTAACTAACCAATGAGCGTTCGCTTGCTCACAAGTCCTCGAAATGCCAAAATTTTGGCATTTCGACTTTTCGGCATTTATCGTTTTAAGCTATGAAAAAGGGTTCGTTACATACCTGTTTTGCGATATTCCTCGACGAGATCTCCTACACGATTTCTCCTATAATCAACCGTTAATATATAAGCTCACAATAATTGAACTAAATTGAGAACCATCTAATATCAACACTTACACATTCGACCACCCTCCATAATGGCCTTAGGAACCTTACCTTTGCCGAAATTGATGACTAGCCCTAGCCACTCCGATGATCCAAACTAATCCAAGTCGACCCTACGCCTTGCTGCTTCTCTACTAAACAAACCATAAAAAGATTAAAGAAAAACCAAATAGAGCCTATACCCACATTCGGCCATCTCCTAAACTATGGGGGTTTTGGCTTTTGTCAATAGTTACTATAAAATTGTTTAGAGTTCGAGCACTTACCACAGTCTCTCTTCTTGAATCCGTCTATACCATAGAAGATAAGATAATTGACCACTAAAAAGTGAAAAGAAAAAGAGGTTTGCTGGTCAACAAGAAATCGGCACCACCTAGCTTCACAGATTTCCGCTTTTGCGGTCTTTCGGCAAAAGTGGAGGTAAGGGAAAGAAACAGTAGATGAATGGAGGGAAGTAGTGGGCTGGTGTCGAAGAAGGAAAAGGAAGAAAAGATGAGAAGAGAGATGGTAGATTTGGCTGAAAAAGAAAAAGGAGAGAAAACACTACACCAAAAGGAGAAAACGGCACACCCTAATTCCTATTGCCGAAAATCCCTAACTAAAAACCCCTCTGCCAAAATCCCCTCTCTAATCCCATCAATTCGGCTAAGCTCTATCCTTCTCTCAAATCCTTAAGATCTCTCCCCTTATCCCTCCTTAATTCATGCATTTGACTGATTCAAACTCCCCCACAGAGTTCCATCCAGCTTTAAACTCTAGCGTGCACAAGCATAAAAATAGCATTACCTTTGCCATCACAGGAAATCGAACCTAGGTCTTCCCCCAACCACTTACACGCCACTCGTATAGCTCCCTAGTGGCGTCACTTAGCCACTTTTACCAAAGGCTCATTTGTGTTACATTTCACCCACAAATTTTAATAAGACCACCTATCCAAGGCCCCTAACTTCTTAAATCCAAAATTCAAAAATTCCACTAGGTTTTGGCCAGCACATAGGCCTTCCATAAGCCCATTTACCTACTTAAATTATGAATTCCATAACCAAATACCAAATTTTAAAAACTTTACCAAAATATCGAGAATCGCAAAAAAACCCAAAAATCAGGATGTTACAACTCTACCCTCCTTAAAGAAATTTCAGCCTCGAAATTACCTGATCCAAACCGTTGAGGGTACTGCTGATGCATCGCCTCTTCGGTCTCCCAAGTAGCTTCTTCCTTGCCATGGTTCCTCCAAAGTACCTTCACTAAAGGGACTAACTTCCTTCTCAACACCTTGATGTCGCAATCAAGTATTTGCACAGGTTCCTCTTCGAAAGTCAAATCCGACTGTACTTCGATTTCTGCAACTGGCACGATATGAGTTGGGTCCGAACGATATCGCCTTAGCATGGACACATGAAAAACGTCGTGAATACGATCCAGCTTTGGAGGTAACTCTATTTGATAAGCCACCGACCCTATCCGCTTAATAATTCGATAAGGCCCAATAAACCGTGGACTCAACTTGCCCTTCTTACCAAATCTCAATATCTTCTTCCAAGGCGAAACTTTCAAAAAGACTATGTCCCCAACTGCATATTCAACATCCTTACGCTTCAGATCGGCATAAGACTTTTGTCGATCCGCTGCCTCCTTTAACCGATTCCTGATCACCTTAATCTTGTCTTCGGTATCTGTTACCAATTTCGGCCCAAGTACTTGCCTTTCCCCCAATTCCGCCCAACAAGTAGGCGAGCGACACCTTCGCCCATATAGTGCCTTGTAAGGAGCCATCTGAATACTTGCTTGGTAACTGTTGTTATACGCGAACTCTGCCAATGGAAAATAGTCCTCCCAGCTGCCCCTAAACTCAATAACACAACCTCTCAACATGTCTTCTAAAATCTGAATGACCATCTCTGACTGCCCATCCGACTGAGGGTGAAAAGCAGTACTAAAATCCAATTGCGTTCCCAACACCTCATGCAACTTCTGCCAAAACCGAGATGTAAACCTTGGGTCTCGGTCAGAAATTATCGATACTGGCACCCCATGCAACCGCACTATCTCTGCCACATACAACTTGGCCAGCTTCTGAAGTGAGTAATCGGTTCGGACAGGTATGAAATGGGCAGATTTCGTGAGCCTATCCACAATTACCCAAACCGAATCCTTCTTAGAAGGTGTCAATTGCAACCCACTTACAAAATCCATAGTTACCCTTTCCCACTTCCAAAGTGGTATCTTTACAGGCTGTAACAATCCTGAAGGCAGTTGGTGCTCAGCCTTCACTTGTTGACACGTCAAACACCTCCCCACAAATTCGGTCACTTCTCGCTTAAGCCTAGGCCACCAATATAGCTCCCTCAAGTCTCGATACAACTTACTCACTCCTGGATGCATAGCACAAGGTCCATTATGGGCGTCTTTCAAAATCATCAATCTCAAGTCAAAGTCCTTCGGCATACAAATTCTTCTTTGAAAACAAAGAACTCCTTCGCTATTTATCCCAAAGTCTGGATTCTCCCCCTTCTTAACTTGCTGAAACCGAGAAACCAACGACTCATCCTCCAGCTATTGCTTCTTAATCTGCTCCACCCAAGTTGGTCTCACTTGTAATTCTGCCAATAAGCTTCCATCATCATACAAACTTAAATAAGCAAACATTGCCTTCAACTCCGCCACAGTCCTTCGACTTAACGCATCAGCCACGACATTTGCCTTTCCTGGATGATACTCGATCGAACAATCATAGTCTTTTAACAACTCTATCCACCTTCGCTGTCTAAGATTTAGCTCCTTTTGAGTCAGCAAGTACTTAAGACTCTTGTGATCCGTATAGATGATGCATTTCTCCCCGTACAAGTAATGCCTCCATATCTTAAGCGCAAAAATCACCGCTGCCAACTCCAAGTCATGTGTAGGATAGTTCACCTCGTGAGGCTTAAGCTGTCGTGAAGCATAAGCGACCACCTTACCCTCTTGCATCAACATGCAGCCCAAACCTACATGCGACGCGTCGTTGTAAACAGTGAAATCCTTACTAGACTCTGGTTGAATCAACACTGGCGCTTCTGTCAAAACCTTCTTCAGCTTCACAAAAGCCTCTTGCTACTTATTTGTCCAAACAAAAGGTGCTTCATTCCTTATAAGTTTCGTTAATGGTGCTGTCAACATAGAAAATCCTTCCACGAATCTTCGATAATAACCTGCCAACCCCAGAAAACTTTGGATTTTTGTTACTGACCTCGGTGGCTTCCATTGCAGAATTGCCTCAATCTTTCGAGGGTCCACCTTGATCCCTTCAACAGACACAACATGCCCCAAAAAAGTGACTTCCTTCAGCCAAAACTCACACTTACTAAACTTTGCATAAATTTACTTTTCCCTTAGCACTTGCAGCACAACACGAAGATGCTCATCATGCTTCTCTTCCGTTTCCGAATACACCAAGATATCATCAATAAAAACGACTACAAACCGATCCAAGTATAGATGGAACACCCGATTCATTAAATCCATGAATGTTGCCGGTGCATTAGTCAAACCAAAAGGCATTACCAGAAACTTGTAATGACCATATCGAGTCCTGAATCCCGTCTTATAAGTATCCACTTCTTTGACTCTTAATTGATGATATCCTGACTGAAGGTCAATCTTAGAAAATACCGAGGCTCCTCTTAATTGATCGAACAGATCGTTGATTCTTGGTAACGGATACTTGTTCTTGATGGTCAGTTTATTCAACTACTAATAGTCAATACACATTCGCATAATCCCATCTTTCTTCTTTACGAACAACACTGGTGCGCCCCACGGGGAAACACTTGGTCTTATAAACCCTTTATCCAACAGTTCCTGAATCTGAGCTTTCAATTCCACCAACTCCTTTGGTGCCATCCTATAAGGCGCAATGGACATAGGAGCTGTACCAGGTAACAAGTCGATTCCGAACTCGACTTCTCTATTTGGAGGTAATCCAGGAAGTTTCTCTGGGAATACATCTTGAAATTCCTTAACGGTCCTAATCGACTCTACCGTTGTCTCCTCCAGTTCAATTTGACTTACAAAAGTCAAGTACGCCTCACAACCTTTCTGCATCAACTTCTCGGCCCTTAAAGCCGAAACAACATTGGACAAATAATTCCTTCGTTCCCCTATGACCATTATCTTCTCATCTTTGGCAGTTCTTAGTACCATTCTCTTTGCAGCACAATCCAATGTCGCCTTATGCTTAGTTAGCCAGTCCATTCCCAAGATAAGATCAAAATCCCCAAATGGCAGCTCCATCAAATCTCCTTCAAAATCTTACCTTGTGTCTCTAAAGGCACCGCCCTAAAGAGTTTATCTACCTTAACCGAGTGTCCTAAAGGGCTTATCACTGATACCCCACTCATAGTCTCCTCAGGAAGCACACCCAATTTTCCAAATACAATACAAGCAACATACGAGTGAGTGGAACCCACATCAATCAAAGTAGTGCAAGGCGTGCTATGAATGAAGAACGTACCAGTTATAACATTAAGAGCATCACCCTCTTCACGGCGTCATGTAGCATAAACCAATACCGGCTGTCGAGCTTCAGCATGTCCAGCACCCCTGCCAGGTGCCCCATGTCCTCATCCATTACCATTTCCACCTCTCCCCTGCCCATGACCTCTCTGTAGTGGTGGTCCTCTTCGCTGTGGTTGGACATCCCTTTGCTCCGCAGCTAGTTCATGAGCTGTTCTCTGAGGACATTCTCTGAACTTATGCTCCTTGGACCCACATCGAAAACATGCTCCAATTCGCTTCCAACACTCCCCCATATGCACCTTACCACAGTCCCTGCAAACCTGCGGTCTAAAAGTATTTACTGGAACTGCTCGAACCGGTTCCTCCATCCTTGCTCTTTTAACGTTCCGATTCGTAGCACCTGAGGGTCTAAAATCCCTCTTAAATCTGGGTCGATCCTTCTCACGATTCTGCAGCTCAGTCCGCTTTACCTCCTCGGCTATCTTAGCCTTCTCAACCAATGCAGTAAAATCACACTCCCTCTGTGGAGCTATTAATATCCTAAGCTCATCGCGGAGGCCATCCTCAAACTGAACACTGCGTTCATACTCAGTTGCAACTATCCCGTTGGCATATCGACTCAGCCTCAAGAATTCTGCCTCATACTTCGCGACAGTCTTATTACCCTGAGTCAGATTCAAAAATTCCTTCCGACGAGCATCCACATAACTAGCTCCAACATACATCCCCTTAAAAGCAGTTTTGAACAATTCCCAGGTTACTCGCTCAATTGGGGTACTCTCCCTTACGGTGATCCACCATCGGTATGCCTCGTCACGTCGTAGCAACACATCCCTCTTCAGCTTTTGCTCCACAGAGCAATCTAAATCATCCATGATTCGCTCTGTTTATTCTAGCCAATATTTAGCCACATTTGGGGCTACTCCTGATACACCCCTAAAAACTTCTGCTCCGTTGGCTTGAAGTCACTCCGATATGGATCCCCTATTCACTGTCCCAGTGCTAGCTCCAGCAACTCTTTCTAAAACCCTTAACATGGATTGGGACAAAGCATCATCCCCCGCAGCCCGACCATAAAACCTAGTCTTTGTTGCCTCTGGCATAGATGCCTCCTCAGCTGGCCTATGCCCTGAGGATGAAGATTCAGCTTGCACCCTTCCGCGACCACGTCCGCGGCCTCGTCCACAAGTTCCTCTTGTACTCATATCGACTTATCTGATTATGAATTTTATGATATTAGTATAATGTTCAATTGTTTATTACGAGATGTCTTATGGAAATATAAGAGTTCAAGGATTGTTTTCGCATCGTCGTAGCCTAGCTACAGTTTCATTCCTACGATTTTTTTCAGTTCTACCCTATCTAAAATATCATAGTTGGGTCTCAGTTCTATTTATAGCATTATATCATTATCACATATCGTAAAGAGAATATACTTACAGACTTGGTGTCGGGGATTTAGTGCGCCACTTCTTTCTCCAAACCAAAAATCGTAAACCATGTATTTAATCACAGAAAATAGATTTTCTTAAAATTTGTAAAACAATATTTCTATTTTGAAATTCTCGATTTTAGACCTGTTTTAAAAACCCAGAAAAACTTAAACCATTTTATCATGTATACCTTTATAAAACATTTTTGAGAAAATCTTTTCAAAACTATTTCCTAAAAATATTCTTCCTGGTAAATTTTTTTTCGAAAAGTTTTTCAGACCCGATCCACAGCCGAGTTGTTGCAACCTAGGCTCTGATACCACTAAATGTAACACCCCAAACCAGGCCAAGACGTTATGGCCGAATCTAACGTGCCACATTGAAGTTAAAAATCCATGTTTCATTTTAGTGCTTTAAAAACTGACTTTTGTTAAGCTAACAAAGTGAATGGGAGCTGGACACCAGGTAGGAATCCGTGACAGAAAAGGTGAGCCATGAAGGTTGCTTAAGTACCAAGCTCTTCGAATGGATCCAATCATAGACATGCCCACAACCATTGCCACACTTAGTTAAATCGAGTTGTAATTTATTTAAGTTGAAATTTTTGACAAATCGGATAATCGTGGTGTGATGTTATTTTGTAAACAATTATCATTTTGAAAACACGTCCTTCTAGCCCATTTATTAACAAACAGATTAATGTTATTAAAAATAAAATAATCCCAGAAAAGAAAGAAAATCAAGTCAAAATGGCCTTATTACAACCCAAAAATCAATAAAAAATAAAGCAAACTTTATGAAAACCAGACACTTATTCAAAAGCCCAAAGGCGATCACCGTGGCCACTCTGAATCCCCTCCGGCTCCAAGTCCCCAAATTAAGGCTCACCTGCAACGTTAAGGAAAGGGGGAGAGCTTGGAAACTCAATGTGTAACAAGCCCCTTTCAGAGCCCAAAGCAATATCAGCCTGCTGGACCCAAGCCCAACTTCAATCTCAGCGTATACTGGGCCGAAGCCTTTTCATATTTCATATTACTGGGCCGAAGCCTTTACTGTAAACGGTATGGCCCATAGGCCCATTTCAATATCACATGTAATATCAATGAAAATATGGAAGCCAATTTGGGGAGACTACTCAACCCATCAACCACTACTCTCCACCCGTACCAACCAACACACCATGTGGGGAATAACTCAACCCACCCAACCAACACACCACTGGCAGCATAGCTGCTTTATCATATATCTGGAGGCCTAGCCTCTTTAATAACTGGGGCAAAGCCCTTTTCGGTAAATTGGGGCATAAGCCCTTTTCAATAAACTGGGGCATAAGCCCTTTTCAATAAACTAGGGCATAAGCCCTTTTCAATAAACTGGGCTATAAGCCCTTTTGCACTTCCTCTATCCATATAAAAACCCAACCCCATACTTTTATGATTACATCATGTGCATTTCATACATATCATGTGCATATCATATCAATCATGTATATCATATCCCACATATCAAATTTACAAATAAACCCTAGGGTATAATGGTCATTTTTACCTAGGGGCGAAACAGTCTTTTTCATATTATAAAGGTAATTTCATAATTTTACAAAATATTAGGGTTTTCCATGTTCATTATTAGTTACTAAACATTTCTTATGTTTTAAACAGTGATTCTGGCCCAGATTAAGCGAAACTGAGTTATTTGGCAAAAAACCCCTAATGGGCCCTACATAGCCGATTTTGTCATCTAGGCCCATTTAGCCTATATTCCATAATGTTGTTACCCGTCTTAATGTGCAATTTAACAGGTTTTCATGCTCTATCAATTTTACCCAAATGGGCCCGAAAGCCCATTGGGCCCAACTTCAGCCCATCGAGGCCCAACTTATCGTCATGCCAAAAATCGTGCTCTTACCAGTTCCAACGGTCCCGATCATCAACTTAGCGAATCTAACTAACCAATGAGCATTCGCTTGCTCACAAGTCCTCGAAATGCCAGAATTTTGGCGTTTCGGCTTTTCAGCATTTATCATTTTAAGCTATGAAAAAAGGGTTCGTTACACACCTGTTTTGCGATATTCCTCGACGAGATCTCTTACACGATTTCTCCTATAATCAACCGTTAATAGATCAGCTCACAATAATTGACCCAAATCGAGAACCATCTAATATCAACACTTACACATTCGGCCACCCTCCATAATGGCCTTAGGAACCTTACCTTTGCCAAAATTGATGACTAGCTCTAGCCACTCCGATGATCCAAACTAATCCAAGTCGACCCTACGCCTTGCTGCTCCTCTACTAAAAAAACCATAAAAAGATTAAAGAAAAACCAAATAGAGCCTATACCCACATTCGACCATCTCCTAAACTGTAGGGGTTTCGGCTTTTGTCAACAGTTACTATAGGAATCATTTAGAGTTTGAGCACTTACCACAATCTCTCTTCTTGAATCCTTCTATGCCTTAGAAGATAAGAGAATTGACCACTAAAAAGTGAAAAGAAAAAGAGGTTTGCTGGTCAACAAGAAATCGACACCACCTAGCTTCACAGATTTCAACTTTTGCAGTCTTTCGGCAGAAGTGGAGGTAAGGGAAAGAAACAGTAGATGAATGGAGGGAAGTAGTGGGCTGGTCTGGAAGAAGGAAAAGGAAGAAAAGATGAGAGGAGAGATGGTAGATTCGACTGAAAAAGAAAAAGGAGAGAAAAGACTACACCAAAAGGAGAAAATGGCACACCCTAATTCCTATTACCGAAAATCCCTAACTAAAAACCCCTCTGCCAAAATCCCCTCTCTAATCCCCTCAATTCGGCTAAGCTCCATCCTCCTCTCAAATCCCTAAAATCTCTCCCCTTATCCCTCCTTAATTCATGCATTTGACTGATTCAAACTCCCCCACAGAGTTCCATCCAGCTCTAAACTCTAGCGTGCACAAGCATAAAAATAACATTACTTTGCCATCACAGGGAATCGATGTAACACCTCTATCCCGTGTCCGTCGCCAGAATAGGTAAAGGGGCATTACCGGACTCGAAACTCATATCAGAACAGTAAATTTTTTTTTTTTGAAATAAGGAGCATTCCTTTGGGTAAATACTAAAGACAGCTAGGAATACAATTTAAACTTCTATAAGTACACATTTAAAAGATGCCATTTTCGCATGGCTTATATACATTAACCAAAATATTCTTCGACCACCGGTCTATTCTTTACATGCCATAAAATAATTCAAAACGTAACAGTAACAGCAGCAGATAATGATAGTGTGACTAATTGCTGACGATCCCCGAGTCTGTAGCTTCCAAATGAGATCTATAAAACAGAGGAAACAAAGTAAACGGAGTAAGCATTACGATGCTTAGTAAGTTTTAAGCAGTGTCAACAGATAACAATCAAATTATAACATAGTTGTTTGTATTTTTATTTCACTCTTCCTTCGGGCATACCATCCCTCTACCGAATATACACATCTCATCATATACAATAGACAGATAAACTTTCACATGAAAGTGAGCTCATGTGACATAGATATATTGTATAATTTCACATAACCTCTCTCACCGATCCGATGTCACATAGTCATAGGAATAGTCTCATAGATTGCTCACGTATGCATCACATAACTATCTTATGATTTAGTTCAAATCAAGATCGCATATAAACTTGGAGTACATACCTGTTTATCCATTCACATTGAATAAATTTATAAGTAATTCTTATTGCGAAGTCTTATAGCTTTAAACTCTACTCGGATTATCGGCGGGACCTTTAGCTCAGATGAAATCTCCATACGAAGTCAGCGAGTCTTACCCAGACATAGTCACCACATATGGTCATCTGGTCTTTAATCCCAGGTTTACATCATAGAGTTTCATGCATATTTATTCACATGTTACAACATTCACATCGACTATCATATTTGTAATTCATTTACCTTATCAAATATCTAATAAAACACACCCTCCACCGTTTGTCATTTGGCCACAATATATATATACACATCTCATACATATCTCACATTAGCCATTTGGCTTTACCACATATCCATCTCATACATGTTTCGCATTAGCCATTCGGCCTTACCACATATATACATGTTCACATTCATCACATTGGCCATTCGGCCTTATCTCATATATGCATGTTCACATTCATCACATTGGCCATTCGGTCTTATCACACATATGCATGTTCACATTCATCACATTGGCCATTCGGTCTTATCACACATACGCATGTTCACATTCATCACATTGGCCATTCGGCCTTATCACAGATACGCATGTTCACATTCATCACATTGGCCATTCGGCCTTATCACACATACACATGTTCACATTCATCACATTGGCCATTCGTTATCACACATACACATGTTCACATTCATCACATTGGCCATTCGGCCTTATCACACATACGCATGTTCACATTCATCACATTAGCCATTCGGCCTTATCACGCATATATATACAGGTTCACATTCATCACATTTGCCATTCGGCCTTATCTCATATATACAGATTCACATTCATCACATAAAATCCTAAATCAAAATATAAATTTTCATGTATTCACATCAAAATTATCCAAGTATACTTCACATACCACATATACTTTCATGTATACACTTTGTCTTGGCTGAATCTACATCTATCATTTTCCGATGAGTAATTCAATTTCAAGCCATACTATCATTTCATATTCGAATACTTATAAACTTACAATTTCACAAATTTTAATATCACAGATCCATCTAACACTCATATATCATTTTATAACATCACAATTTAGAATTCACGTATGAGTTTAATCAATAGCTTATGAGCAACTAAAACAAGTTTTATCCATGTTTACAACATGACCACAATTTCTCTACAAGCTGTTTTCCTGAGCAACAGTCGTTAAATTATTTGTAACTACGGCTACGAAATTCCAAATTATGTGCCGTTAATTTTCCCTGAAAATATACTCGTATATCCTCTATCCACAAAATTTTCAGAATTTTTGGTTTGCCCAATCAATACCAGTTTTTTCTTAAATTTTCCCCTATTTTACTGCTTGACTATTCTGAGTACTCTTCACTAAGAGTTTAATTTCTCATTGTACAGAATTCAAAATATGCTTTCGTTTATTTTGTTTGAAACTAGACTCATTAAGGAGTCTAAGCATAAAATTTTATCTTATAATCATTTTTGTACGATTTATAATGATTTTCTAAATACTGAACAGAGGATTTCGGAGCCATTCTGACTCTGTCTCACACAACTTTGAAAATCTCATTATCGGAAACCCCTTTACTTACAAGATTTCTTTTATACGAAACTAGACGCGTCAAGCTTTAATTACATAATTTATCCAGCTTTTAACTCAGCTCCCACAATTTATGGTATTTTTTCCAAAACACGCTACTGCTGCTGTCCCTAGCAGATTTATACAATTTACTCTGTAAAGTTCTCATTCACATTTTTAAAACATAATATCATATATACCGTCATTTAGAAAAGTCATTGACCTTAACGTATATACATAATTCATATTCATCCCGTTTTAAAACTTAAGACTTACAAAGGAATCAAACTCAAATACTTAAGAACTTACCTTAAATGTCGTCGGACAACTACGAATCGACTATTCCATTTTTTTCGCTTTTCCCTTTTCCGAGTTAAGTTCCTTTCGCTCTTGAGCTAGGTAAAATAAATTGGTTTGTTTAATTACTTAACTAATTTATTTAGATTCAAACATTAATAATTTTTCTTAATAAGAAACATACGACAACTCATTAACAACCATTCATTCACATCTTTATTCTTGATTACAATCGGCCATTATAACATATACAAATGCATATTAACCACTTTGACCGATTGTCCATTAACCACTAATTCATATACATAAATTTTACAACTCAACTCACCCTTCTCCACATTATTTACCTTAATTCACATTCGGAAATCATAGAACACATACTAACGATTTAACGTTACAATTTAAATTTTCACACACCAATAAACACATTCAGCAAAACTTCATTTCAATTTACTTTACTAAGTTATTTCTTGGCACCTTTATCACATTTTCACAATCGGCAAAACCATGTTACCAATCTAATACATCAAAATTTACTTATCCAAGACTACATTCAGCATATATATATTCACATAAACACAATAGCCGATCATTATTTATCATCTAATTCGACTTTCAATAACCTCAAATTATAAACAATATTCAATTCCCTAATTAAGATATCATTTGACAACTTCACAAACAAAGATTAACAAGCTTAGTGCTCATCTAATAACCATTTATAATTTAAAACTTCAAAAGTTCAAAATCTAACATTTTACTCACATGGCCGAATACATGCTTTGCCTCAACTAAGGAAATTTATACACTCACAACTCCATCAATTGTACATGGCCGAATACAACATTTTACTCACATGGCCGAATACATGGCCGAATGCATGAGTAGGGCATACGAATGGTGTTTAAATAGCTAGTTTAGTAAGGTCATTTGTACCTTAAATATATGATATATATATATGTATTAAATTAAATTGATTAATTGATAAGTAATTGAATAAAATTCATTTGTTTAAATTAAGCTCAAGAGAAAAGAGGAACTAATTGTGACAGCCCTAGTGTGACCCTAGTCGGAAAGTGGTTTCGGGACCACAAAACCGAGTCATAAAAATAATTAATTGCTATATTCTATGCTTATTATGTGTGTACATGAGTATGTGGAAGTTTAATTCTCTAATTTTGCCAATTGCATGAGAAATTATTAAATAGGGATCGATATGAGACATGGTGAAATATGATAGGCTAATTTAAAATGGTCTATTAGTGCATGTACCAAAAAGGGTGGTTTTGCATGTCAATTTACCCAAAAGATGAAGAGTGGCCGGCCAAGGGGTGATGGTGCTCCACTTATTCTAATTTAATATGTTTTGTTTAGTTAACAAATGGCTTAAAATAATTATAATAAATTGAATAAAAGAGAAAAAGGGAAGAGGAGTGTTCATCTTCTTCTCCATCTTGCCAAGGCCGAAACAAGGAAGAAAAAATAAGGGGAACTTACCTAGAGCAAGTCGGCATTCATCTTTAGCTATAGGAGGTAAGCTTTGAATTTGTTGATTTGGATTTATAATATGCTAAGCTAAATTGTGGATGCACTCTTGGTAATGTCAAGAAAGTTGAGATTTTTCATGGTGATTTGGGCTATATGCCGAATGACTAAGTCTTAGAATAGGGTAGAGATTTTGGATGAGTAGTTTAGAGGCTCCTTGTACATTCGGTCAAAAGGTGAGTTTATTGAGAATGTTAATTTCTTCCTCTATGATTATTTTTCCTAGCATGTTAAATGGTTCTTGATAGGGCCGAATGAGTTATGGAAGTTTTATAAATGTATGAAGTTCAAGGTGCAAAATTTTAGTCTTGATGTTATGGATAATTCGGTTGAGATATGGGGAGAGGGAGTTGTCATTTAGGTTAAGATCAAAGGGACGAGCAATAGGCATTAAAAGGTGAAATGTGTGAAACTTAAGGTGTAAAAACCTATATGTAATTACATAGGAAATGTTAAAAAACTAACATGGTATATTCGGCCATGTAGAGTACATCCTAGAGATATTATATTTAATTTCCTACAATCGACTAAATGGGTGATTAGTAAGGGTGATTGCCGAATATACTAACATACATATGCATGTGTAATTGGATTGTAAATATTTAGCAAGGCGGTTAAACTAGTTGATTTATTGATTAAGCTCAAGGAGTTAAAGGAGGAGAATCGAGCAAAGGCAAAGAAAAGATCATCGAGTAGCCCAGTTGGAACCGTCTTACCCAACACAAGTAAGTCATTAATCATATATTTTGTATTAATTTAAATGGTCATAACGTCTATGTAATGATGCTTAATGGAATGATAAATATATATATACATGTATGCATGGGGTGATGGAAGTATTGAATAAAAAAGAAAAGAGGTGAGATGTATTGAGTTGTTGGTTTCGGCACTAAGTGTGCGGGTGTAAACATTTATGATCATGAGATTGGCACTAAGTGTGCGGGTTTAAATTGTACAGCACTAAGTGTGCGAGTTTGATTATATAGCACTAAGTGTGCGAGTTGATTATATAGCACTGAGTGTGTGGACTTAATATATATTTTTGAATCACTATGGACACTAAGTGTGCGACATTATTGAGTTGATCACGGACAGCGGATCGGGTAAGTACCTTGAGTTCATGGCTAATAGGCGCTATGTTTATATTTGGAGTTGAGCTTGGTAAGTTTGAACCTATGTGACAATTATAATTGAAGTCACGTACATAAAATTTATCGTGGAATAGGTGAAAGGTCGTTTAGTTGTATGATTGTAACGAAAATAAAATGATGTATGAAAATGCCTCAAATATCCTATTGATTAGTATATGGAATGTGAATGCATGACTTGGTATGAGATTGAACCGATAGGTCTAAGGAACTATGGTATGGTTCGGTATGGATGGAGTAACTAGCCTCGTTCCATTTTGTTTCCTCTTGTGATAATGTTATTAATGGATGGTAGTGCATTGCTTATGACTTACTGAGTTATATACTCACTCGGTGTTTCCTTGTCACCTATTCTAGGTTTCTTGGACTCGTCTCTTTTTGCGTGATCGGGCCGTCATCGAAGTCATCACACCCGCTAGCAACTTTTGGTATCTTCTTTTTAGTCGGTCTAGGAGAACATTTCGGCATGTATAGGCTAATATGTTTTGTTGAAATTTGGTATGTAAACTTTTAGCCATGCGAAAATGGCATAAATGTTCGGTTGGATTTGGTTCTATAATGTTAGGTCGTAAGTCTTGGTAATTCGATTTTTATGCCATATGTCATGGTTGATTATTTTTGGTGTTAAAATTCATGATATGGCAATAGTGTAGTAGGGAGATATTTGACAATGATTAGCCTTTGGCATGGCTAGTCATGATCATAATTTGTGATATGTATGATGAATTACTAGTTAGATCAAGGAGAAATCACGAAATTGGCATAGTTGCTTTAGTAACAGATGCTGGCAGCAGCAGTGACGTGAGATTGAAAAATCACTAAAAACAGTAGGAATGGAATTAATTAATGAATAAATTATGTAATCGAAGCTCGATGAGTCTACTTTCATATAGAAGAAACGAAACGACCATATGAACTGTATGTTAGGAGATAATTAAACTCTTGTGAGACAGGGCCAGAGTGATTTCTGGATTAATCAGAGACAATTAGAAGTCATGATTTATATTTATAGATTCCCTTTTGAGTCTAGTTTCATTAGAAACCAACGGCATAAGTATTGGAGCTCTGTAAAGGGAGATATCTAAGTCGTAATGCACAAGGGTCAGAGTAGTCGAACCCAGGAACAGGGACGAATTTAACTAATAAACTGTACCAATTGGCTCGACCAAAAATTATACAAAAATTCTACCATATAGATACATGAGTCTAGTTCCGGGGAAAATTTACGGAACTGGATTTTGAGTTTCAGAACTCAAGATATGATTTTTAAAGCGACTAGTACGCAAATTGGCAGCTTGTCTGGGAAATTTTTAATAAGTGGTTTGAAGTCTGTTAACACCTCGTGTTCGACTCTGGCGACGGTCTCGGGTTCGGGGTGTTACAATTTATTTGGTATCAGAGCTATGGTTTAGTCGGTTCTAGGACTACCATAGCACGTATGAGTCTAGCTATACATGCCTTAATGTTAATGTTTAAATGTGTGATGACTTCTGACGGTTAAAATTTATGTTTTGATTAGTAAATGGATCCCGGTGTAGAGAGAACCTTGGCAGATGACGTTGAAAGTGTAGCGGCTGCTCCTGCACAAGGGACGCCGCCTGTTGAACCTCAGTCATCTGCGAATAATCAAGGTGAGGGGGCTAAACAAGCCTTCTTTACCATGATGAATGAGTGGGTCGCGCAATATGCCCGAACCAATCCGGCTGTCCAACAATTCCCGAATTTGAATAATCCACCCCAAGAGCCCGTAATGCCATCAGTTACTGATCCTGTGAGGCTGAGTAAGCCACCTGTAGACTTGATATGGAAGCGCGGGGCTGAGGAGTTCAGGGCCATAGTTACTGATGATGCTGAAAGGGCCGAGTTCTGGCTTGATAACACCATTCGGGTGTTTGATGAACTATCATGCACGCCCGATGAATGTCTAAAGTGTGCTATATCCTTGTTGCAGGACTCAGCCTACTATTGGTGGAGGACCCTGATTTCCATAGTCCCAAACGAACGAGTTACTTGGGACTTCTTTCAAACGGAATTTTGAAAGAAATATATTAGTCAACGGTTCATTGATCAAAAGCGTAAGGAATTCTTGGAACTCAAGCAAGGCCGTATGACAGTATCTGAATACGAACATGAATTCGTAAGACTCAGTAGGTATGCCCGGGAGTGTGTAGCTGATGAGGTTGCTATGTGCAAAAGATTCGAAGAAGGATTGAATGAAGATTTAAAGCTACTAGTGGGTATTTTGGAGATAAAAGAATTCGTAACACTAGTCGAACGAGCCTGCAAGGCGGAAGAACTTGGAAAGGAGAAGAAGAAGGCTGAATTTGAAGCTAGAGACTATCGTAAAAGATCGACGGGTAAAGCTCCGTTCTCAGCTGTAAAGAAGTTCAGGGAGGACACTAATAAGTCGAGGACGACTGCGGGAATTTCCATCAGAGCACGACCATCGACGGACTCCCGAGCTACTTCGGTAGCTAGTGTGGGCAATAATCGTCAAGAGAAACCTGAATGTCCCCAATGCGGAAGACGACACCTAGGTGAATGTTGGGGTAAGTCTACTAACAGGGCCTGTTACGGATGCGGTTCGAAGGACCACTTCATTAGAGATTGCACGGAGCTTGATGAGAAGAATAAGATTCAAGGTGCAAGACCTAGTGGAGTGACAACTAGAGGTAGACCACCGAGAATTTTAGGAGGTAGGGGTGGTAGTCAGAGAGGGGCCTCTGATACGGCCGTTCGAGCCGAGAACCGTACTCCTGCTAGAGCATATGCCATTCACGCACGAGAGGAGGCATCCTCCCTAACGTCATCACTGGTACCTTCACTCTCTTTGATACTAATGTGATTGCATTGATTGACCCTGGCTCTACTCATTCATATGTATGTGAAACCTTAGCATCCAGTAAGACTCTACCTGTTGAGTCTACTGAGTTCGTAATTCGGGTGTCAAATCCCTTGGGTCGTTATGTGCTTGTCGACAAAGTGTGTAAGAAATGCCCCCTAGTAATTCGAGATTCCTGTCTTCCGGCGGACTTGATGCTTTTGCCGTTTGATGAATTTGATGTTATTCTTGGTTTGGATTGGTTGACCGCGCATGATGCGGTTGTGAATTGAAAAAGCAAGACTATTGATTTGAGGTGCCTAAATAACGAGATAATCCGAGTTGAGTCTATGGACTTAAGGGGGTTGCCAGCTGTAATATCAGCAATGTTGGCCCAGAAATATGTAAGAAAAGGGTACGAAGCATACCTTGCGTATGTACTTGATGACAAAGAATTAGAAAAGAAACCCGAATCTGTGCCGGTGGTTTGTGAATACCCGGATGTTTTTCCTGAAGAATTACCGGGTTTACCACCTGTTCGGGAGGTAGAGTTTGGTATTGAGCTTGTACCTGGAACTACGCCAATTTCGATAGCTCCGTATCGTATGGCACCAACTGAGTTAAAAGAATTGAAAGCTCAGTTGCAAGAGTTGACGGATAGAGGTTTCGCTCGACCAAGTTTCTCACCTTGGGGTGCACCAATATTGTTCGTGAAAAAGAAGGACGGAACCATGAGGTTGTGCATTGACTATCGTCAACTGAATAAAGTGACGATAAAGAATAAATATCCATTACCGCGTATTGATGATTTGTTTGATCAACTAAAGGGAGCCTCAGTGTTTTCAAAGATAGATTTGAGATCAGGTTATTATCAGTTGCGGATTCGAGATTCGGACGTACCCAAAACTGCTTTCAGAACGAGGTACGGTCACTACGAGTTCTTAGTGATGCCGTTGGGCTCACTAATGCCCCTACGGTATTTATGGATTTGATGAATCGAATCTTCAGATAGTATTTGGACCGATTCGTAGTTGTGTTCATTGATGACATCTTGGTCTATTCAGGAGATGAGACCGAACATGCTGAGCACCTGAGGTTAGTGTTGCAAATTTTGCAGGATAAGCAGTTATATGCTAAGTTCAGTAAGTGTGAGTTCTGGTTAAGAGAGGTTAGCTTCTTGGGTCATGTGGTATTCGCATCGGGTATTCGAGTTGACCTGAGCAAAATTTCAGCCATACTTAACTGGAAGCCTCCAAGAAATATTACCGAAGTTCGGAGCTTCCTGGGGCTCGCCGGTTATTACCGACGATTTGTAAAAGGTTTCTCGATGATAGCTGCACCGTTGACGAAACTACTCCAAAAAGATGTTGAGTTTGAGTGGACAGAGAACTGTCAGAAGAGTTTCGATCGACTAAAGACCTATTCCGAAGCTCCAGTGCTAGTACAACCGGAGTCCGGCAAAGAGTTTGTCATTTATAGTGATGCATCCTTACTTGGGCTAGGTTGTGTGTTGATGCAAGAAGGTCGAGTTGTGGCTTACGCGTCGAGACAATTAAAGCCGCATGAGAGAAACTATCCAACCCATGATCTTGAATTGGCGGCCATAGTGTTCGCCCTGAAAATATGGCGGCATTACTTGTTTGGGGAAAGGTGTCATATTTATTCGAACCACAAAAGTCTTAAATATTTGATGACTCAAAGAGATTTAAATCTGCGACAAAGACGTTGGCTTGAGTTGTTGAAAGACTATGAACTTGTTATTGATTATCACCCGGGAAAGGCTAACGTGGTTGCCGATGCTTTAAGTCGGAAAGCACTGTTTGCTTTGAGAGCGGTGGATGCTCACTTGTTCGTCTCACCCGATGGGGTGCTAGTAGCTGAATTAGAGGCCAAACCATTATTGATTCGTCAAATACTTGAATTCCAGAAAGTCGACGCTGCATTGGTCACTAAACGAGCTGAATGTGCTTCGAATGAGGAGTCGGAGTTTCGGATTGACGACAATGATTGCTTGACGTTTAGAGGTCGATTATGTGTTCCAAGAAATTTGGAACTTATTTCAATGATTTTGGACGAGGCTCACAGTAGTCGAATGTCAGTCCACCCAGGTAGTACTAAAATGTACAATGACCTGAAACGTCAATTTTGGTGGCCCGGTATGAAACGAGACATTTCCAAATTTGTTTCAAGGTGTTTGATATGCCAACAAGTAAAAGCGGAACATCAAGTGCCGTCGGGATTACTTCAGCCGATCATGATACCCGAATGGAAGTGGGATCGGGTAACGATGGATTTTGTATCTGGATTGCCATTGTCATCAAGCAAGAAAGATACAATCTGGATTATTGTTGATAGATTGACCAAGTCTGCTCATTTTATCCCTGTTCGTACAGATTTTTCGCTCGATAAATTGGCAGAATTATACACCTCCCAAATTGTTCGATTGCATGGGGTACCTATTTCTATCATGTCGGATAGAGACCCAAGATTTACATCGCGATTTTGGAAAAATTACAAGAAGCGTTGGGTACTAAGATGCATTTTAGCACCGCATTTCATCCCCAGACTGATGGCCAATCTGAACGAATAATTCAGATACTCGAGGATATGTTGAGATGTTGCGTCTTAGAGTTTTGTGGTTCATGGGAAAGATATTTGCCTTTGATCGAATTCGCTTACAACAATAGCTTTCAATCAAGCATTAAGATGGCACCTTACGAGGCCTTATACGGTCGTAAATGCCGTACCCCATTATTTTGGACTGAACTTAGTGAAAGTAAAATTTTTGGGGTTGATTTGATTAAGGATGCTGAGCAGAATGTTCGAGTAATTCGTGAAAGTTTGAAAGCCGCTTCGGATCGTCAAAAGTCATATGCGGATTTGAAAAGAAAAGACATTGAATATCAGGTTGGAGACAAAGTATTTCTCAAAGTTTCACCCTAGAAGAAGGTGCTTAGATTTGGTCGTAAGGGCAAACTAAGTCCGAGGTTCATCGGTCCGTATGAGGTATCCGAACGAGTTGGACCAGTTGCATACCGATTAATTTTGCCCCCTGAGCTTGAAAAGATTCACAACGTTTTCCATGTCTCGATGCTTCGACGATATAGGTCTGACCCGTCGCACGTAATCACTCCATCTGAGATCGAGATTCAGCCTAACTTGAGTTATGAAGAAGAACCGGTTCGCATTTTGATGCGTGAAGTAAAAGAGTTGCGAAATAAGAAAATCCCATTAGTGAAGGTGTTGTGGCATAAACACGGAATTGAAGAAGCCACTTGGGAACCTGAGGACTCTATGAAGGATCGATATCCAAAATTATTCACCGGTAAGATTTTCGGGGACGAAAATTTCTTATGTGGGGGAGAGTTGTGACAGCCCTAGTGTGACCCTAGTCGGAAAGTGGTTTCGGGACCACAAAACCGAGTCATAAAAATAATTAATTGCTATATTCTATGCTTATTATGTGTGTACATGAGTATGTGGAAGTTTCATTCTCTAATTTTGCCAATTGCATGAGAAATTATTAAATAGGGATCGATATGAGACATGGTGAAATATGATAGGCTAATTTAAAATGGTCTATTAGTGCATGTACCAAAAAGGGTGGTTTTGCATGTCAATTTACCCAAAAGATGAAGAGTGGCCGGCCAAGGGGTGATGGTGCTTCACTTATTCTAATTTAATATGTTTTGTTTAGTTAACAAATGGCTTAAAATAATTATAATAAAATTGAATAAAAGAGAAAAAGGGAAGAGGAGTGTTCATATTCTTCTCCATCTTGCCATGGCCGAAACAAGGAAGAAAAAAATAAGGGGAACTTACCTAGAGCAAGTCGGCATTCATCTTTAGCTATAGGAGGTAAGCTTTGAATTTGTTGATTTGGATTTATAATATGCTAAGCTAAATTGTGGATGCACTCTTGGTAATGTCAAGAAAGTTGAGATTTTTCATGGTGATTTGGGCTATATGCCGAATGACTAAGTCTTAGAATAGGGTAGAGATTTTGGATGAGTAGTTTAGAGGCTCCTTGTACATTCGGTCAAAAGGTGAGTTTATTGAGAATGTTAATTTCTTCCTCTATGATTATTTTTCCTAGCATGTTAAATGGTTCTTGATAGGGCCGAATGAGTTATGGAAGTTTTTATAAATGTATGAAGTTCAAGGTGCAAAATTTTAGTCTTGATGTTATGGATAATTCGGTTGAGATATGGGGAGAGGGAGTTGTCATTTAGGTTAAGATCAAAGGGACGAGCAATAGGCATTAAAAGGTGAAATGTGTGAAACTTAAGGTGTAAAAACCTATATGTAATTACATAGGAAATGTTAAAAAAACTAACATGGTATATTCGGCCATGTAGAGTACATCCTAGAGATATTATATTTAATTTCCTACAATCGACTAAATGGGTGATTAGTAAGGGTGATTGCCGAATATACTAACATACATATGCATGTGTAATTGGATTGTAAATATTTAGCAAGGTGGTTAAACTAGTTGATTTATTGATTAAGCTCAAGGAGTTAAAGGAGGAGAATCGAGCAAAGGCAAAGAAAGATCATCGAGTAGCCCAGTTGGAACCGTCTTACCCAACACAAGTAAGTCATTAAGCATATATTTTGTATTAATTTAAATGGTCATAACGTCTATGTAATGATGCTGAATGGAATGATAAATATATATATATACATGTATGCATGGGGTGATGGAAGTATTGAATAAAAAAAGAAAAGAGGTGAGATGTATTGAGTTGTTGGTTTCGGCACTAAGTGTGCGGGTGTAAACATTTATGATCATGAGATTGGCACTAAGTGTGCGGGTTTAAATTGTACAGCACTAAGTGTGCGAGTTTGATTATATAGCACTAAGTGTGCGAGTTGATTATATAGCACTGAGTGTGTGGACTTAATATATATTTTTGAATCACTATGGACACTAAGTGTGCGACATTATTGAGTTGATCACGGACAGCGGATCGGGTAAGTACCTTGAGTTCATGGCTAATAGGCGCTATGTTTATATTTGGAGTTGAGCTTGGTAAGTTTGAACCTATGTGATAATTATAATTGAAGTCACGTACATAAGATTTATCGTGGAATAGGTGAAAGGTCGTTTAGTTGTATGATTGTAATGAAAATAAAATGATGTATGAAAATGCCTCAAATATCCTATTGATTAGTATATGGAATGTGAATGCATGACTTGGTATGAGATTGAACCGATAGGTCTAAGGAACTATGGTATGGTTCGGTATGGATGGAGTAACTAGCCTCGTTCCATTTTGTTTCCTCTTGTGATAATGTTATTAATGGATGGTAGTGCATTGCTTATGACTTACTGAGTTATATACTCACTCGGTGTTTCCTTGTCACCTATTCTAGGTTTCTTGGACTCGTCTCTTTTTGCGTGATCGGGCCGTCATCGAAGTCATCACACCGGCTAGCAACTTTTGGTATCTTCTTTTTAGTCGGTCTAGGAGAACATTTCGGCATGTATAGGCTAATATGTTTTGTTGAAATTTGGTATGTAAACTTTTAGCCATGCGAAAATGGCATAAATGTTCGGTTGGATTTGGTTCTATAATGTTAGGTCGTAAGTCTTGGTAATTCGATTTTTATGCCATATGTCATGGTTGATTATTTTTGGTGTTAAAATTCATGATATGGCAATAGTGTAGTAGGGAGATATTTGACAATGATTAGCCTTTGGCATGGCTAGTCATGATCATAATTTGTGATATGTATGATGAATTACTAGTTAGATCAAGGAGAAATCACGAACTAGGCATAGTTGCTTTAGTAACAGATGCTGGCAGCAGCAGTGATGTGAGATTGAAAAATCACTAAAAACAGTAGGAATGGAATTAATTAATGAATAAATTATGTAATCGAAGCTCGATAAGTCTACTTTCATATAGAAGAAACGAAACGACCATATGAGCTTTATGTTAGGAGATAATTAAACTCTTGTGAAACAGGGCCATAGCGATTTCTGGATCCCCTGTCCCGACTTTAGAAATTCACCCTAAATTAATCAGAGACAATTAGAAGTCATGCTTTATATTTATAGATTCCCTTTTGAGTCTAGTTTCATTAGAAACCAACGGCATAAGTATTGGAGCTCTGTAAAGGGAGATATCTAAGTCGTAATGCACAAGGGTCAGAGTCGTCGAACCCAGGAACAGGGACGACTTTAACTAATAAACTGTACCAATTGGCCTGACCAAAAATTATACAAAAATTCTACCATATATATACATGAGTCTAGTTCCGGGGAAAATTTACGGAACTGGATTTTGAGTTTCAGAACTCAAGATATGATTTTTAAAGCGACTAGTACGCAGTTTGGCAGCTTGTCTGGGAAATTTTTAATAAGTGGTTTGAAGTCTGTTAACACCTCGTGTTCGACTCCAGCGACGGTCTTGGGTTCGGGCTGTTACACTAATTTAGATAAGGGAAAAGAGAAAGCAATCGAGTAGCCTATCTGTAACTATTCAAAAAATCCGAGGTAAGTTTTTGAGTAATGGAACTTAGCTTATGATTTGATAAAATCATGATATATAAGCTTAATCTATAAATTGTATCCTAAAGTTTCTACTTGAATTAAGTAGTGAGATAAATAATTTGTACATATGACTTGTATCCGAATGCTTATAGAGATCATGTTGAATATTGAAATGAAATCAGGTTCTTTGTGTGTGGCTATTGAGCCGAAAGTGAAATTATTGATAAGCATGTTGTGCTTGTGTTCTAGTAAGGTAAATGAAATACTAATGTATTAAGATATATATATGTGCATGATATTTGAGGATTTTAACCGGGCTAAGACCCACAGGCCTTGTGTGAGATTTATATCCGGGCTAAGTCCCAAAGGCATTCATACTGATTTTATATCCGGGTTCAGTCCCGAAGGCATTAGTGCTGATATTATATCTGGGTTAAGTCCCAAAGGCATTCGTGTTGGTATTATATCCGGGCTAAGTCCCGAAGGCATTCGTGCTGATAGTATATCCGGGCTAAGTCCCGAAGGCATTCGTGCTGATGTTATATTCGGGCTAAGTTCTGAAGGCATTTGGGTTGGAAATGTGTGATCTTGCTGTAATAATTCAAATAAATGGGCTCACAAACCTAAGATGGTTAGGTATGTACCATATATATGTTATAAAATTGATTCGGTTTAAATTGTGATTATTCATTTGGATAGTGTTCTTTCGGCCATTGCATATGGTTGTATGAAGTATATATATAACTTATTCAGGATATATGAATTTTGATTCAAGTGAAAATATGTTAAGATTGGCTTTGAGTATGTAAGTATATTGGTTGAAGTATGAAGTAACATGAACATGTGAATATGCGTATATGTATTTATTTAGCCTTGAAATTGGATGAGATGTATTCGGCTAAATAATAAAGTTGGTTGAATAAAAAGAAGTTATCTATGTGATATGAATTGATGTCTAAGGAATAAATTAAAATGACAGGCATGAACAATAGTAGTATATTTAGACATGTTTATATTAGGTCAAAGAAAGGATGATAAGCATTATGAATGCTATGCCTTAATTTTTAATGATTTCATTACTTAAAACTTACTAAGCATAGATATGCTTACTATGTTGCTTTAATCCTCTGTTTTCTAGATCTTGTTCGTTAGCTACGGTCTCGGGGATCCCAAAGTCGAAGTCGTCCACACTATCTAAGCCCATTCGGTACTCTAGTAGTTAAACTTCGATAATGGCATGTATAGGCTTGTCTTTTTGTTGTTAAATAAGTATCTTTTTGATGATGTATATATGTATAGCCATGTGAAAATGGCTTGTTAAGTTACTATATGTATTCCATATAGTTAATGTCAATGTGTGTTTGATATTTGATTAATGTTTTCAATGTTTTGATGTGAATTGAACTTAAGAATAAATCAATATGCCGATTATCTTGAGATGACTCTTTTGTATATTGTATAAAAAAAACAAACAAACAATTTGGAATTCGGTTTTATAAGTGTGACATCAGGAGTTATTCAAATATAGTTAAATGAAATTTCATGCTTGTTTGGTAATACTCTTTAACCCTCCGGAGATGGGTACGGGTTAGGAGTATTACATCTTGGGTTCAAGCTTGGGCATGTGCAAAAAATTTGTTTTAATTAGATAATCCCTTGTCTTGAAACTGTAGGCTTTTTGAATAAATATGGGTAAAATATGACAAAAAGGGCCTGCTGGTCTAAGGGATAAGTGGCGTGCTACGGTTACTTGAGGTTTGAGGTTCGAATCCTACTTTGAGCAGTGGAGTGTTTTGTTTTGCTGCACTTGTCGTGTGGGTAGTAGAGATTGACTATAGCACTACTGTGTGGAGTGGAGTTTGAATTGGTCATGGGGTGATTTTAGGAGTAATGTTGGGAGAAAAGTTAGGAGATTTTTAAGGGATATGCATATTGATCGGTTGGATAATTTTGAGGAGCCAATAGAGGAGAGTGCTACGGGTATCGATTTGGGAAAATTCATTTTGGGAAAATCGGTCACAGGACTTTTTGCTTGGAGTGATGAAGTTCTCGATTTGCCCTTATGTGGTAGAATGACTGTTTTGCCCTTATGTGGTAGAATGACTGTTTTTCCCTTATGTGGTGAAATGATTGTTTTGCCCTTATATGGTAAGA
Organism: Gossypium hirsutum; assembly: GCF_007990345.1. NCBI lineage: Eukaryota > Viridiplantae > Streptophyta > Magnoliopsida > Malvales > Malvaceae > Gossypium > Gossypium hirsutum. The sequence continues at coordinate 34,449,112 of NC_053432.1, forward strand.
TGACTGTTTTGCCCCTATGTGATGTATGTTTATATTTTTGCATGCTATTTGTAACTATATTGAGTACATGTATAATATTATGATATGACCTGTCACATAGCATGATGCATTGCATTGGGATGGATTCTTATATGATGGAAGAAAGTGTACTGATTGTAGGAATGGGTGGGATGATTATATCTCCACATGGATTGTAGGGTTGGACGGAGATGGTGTGTAAGGGCTGGATGGGTAAGACTTGCATACTGTTTACTGATATTGCACTGTTTACTGTTACTGAATTGGGCCAAGACCCGAATATATGACCGCTTCTGTATTGAGATGGGCTAAAGCCCAAATTGATATTGCCACTGTCAATAAAAAGGGCTTAGGCTTAGGCTGTATTTGCACAACGTATGTCTGACTGTCTGTTAGTAAGGGAGTACACATTGAGTTTTCATAAACTCACCCTTTTGCTTATCTATGCAGGTAACCCTTAGGCGGATCGGTGTTGCGGGGGACTCAAAGGTGGCCACACAACCACTCATGCTTTTATTTTTACCTTTTTATTTAATTTTGGGGTTTTATTTATTTTGATTATATCTGCTAGCGGTAGGACACGGGTCTTCATAAAGATAAATGTTTTCAAAACCCCACATTTACACAACATGTTTTAAGAGCTTCCACAAGAAAACAACGTTTTACAAGTAAACGCTAGTACGCAACTATTTTAAAAAGCTTCCGCTACTAACGAGATTTTGAAATTAATAACGTTTTAAAGTAAATACTTTTGATAGCAACACAAGTTTTAAAATCATGATTAAGAACACGAAATAAAGGTAAATATGGAAAGGGTTTTTCAATGATAACACGCTTTGCGAAAAATACTTCAATGTGACATCGCCAGATCTGGTCATGACGTCTAGGCTAGGTTTGAGGTGTTACACGAAAAGTGTAAAACCTGTGTGGTATTAGTTAAACGTGTCTAATGGCTATGGCTTATTAAATTAAAGGTCCATATTATGAAATTAGACCATGTATAATGAAGATGGACATGTATGGACATATATTAAGCATGTTTTGTGACAGCCCAAAGTTGACCCTAGTCGGGAAGTGGTTTCGGGACCGCTAAACTGAGTCACCGAAATGTTTGAATGTGATACTTATTGTCTAGAATATGTAATTATGAATGTGTGAAAATTTCAAGCTCCAATTTGGTTGATTTCATGTGAATTTAGTCAATAGGACTTATGTGAGAAAATTCTAAAATGTGATAGGTCAATGTGTGAGGACCTATTAGTGCATGTGGACAAAGGGGGGGACTTGCATGTCAAATTCCCCCCCTAATGAGTAGTGGCCGGCCATGACAAGGAATGATGGGCAAAACATGTCATGAAACATGTTTTGTTAATGGAAGAATAAAATAAGGAGTATGGGTAATAACGAAATGGAAACAAAAGAAAAAAAAATATGTGGTTGCCCCCCCATTGCCGTGAGCTAAAGAGAAGAAAGGAGAAAAATTTGTGTTCATCCTTTCTCACCTTCATTTAGCCTAAATTAGAAAGAAAAACAAAGAAAAAATTTCTCATCCTTTGGTTCATCCTTGGCCAAAAATTTTAAGGAGGAAAGAAGAAGAAAGGTGAAGAGATTCGGCCATGCATGTAGCTAGGCTAAGGTATGTTTGATGATGTTCCATGAGATGCATGCATGTTTTAGTTGTTAGCTTGAGTTCTACCTAGCCCATGGTCTAAATCTTGCTATGTGATGGAAATGGCACTTGACCATGGATGCATCATTCTTGGTTGATGTTTGATGTTGTGGTGATGAGGCTTGAGGATGAGTTAAGATTCGGCCTAGGTGGAGGTTGTGTTAATGCCATTGCATGCAAAATATGAAGCTTGTTAATGATGCATGTGATGATGGCTTGATGATTCTTGAACCTCCTTTTTAGCATTTTTGTGTGAGCACATATGTGCATTGGTTGCTAAATGGAGAAGAATCGGCTAGCAAGATGTGTGCTAAGGCCGAATGTAACTTTGCATGTTAATGAGCAATGCATGTGTTAAATTGATGAAAAGGGGGAGGATGCTTTACTAGTGTGTATATGTGTGTATTAAGTGTTGAAATCGACCCCAAAAATAGACATGCATATTCGGCCAAGGGGAAAGAAATTAGCTAATATGTTGTGTTGATGCATGATTTTTGCATGTTTGAGACTTTAATGTCAAATGTATAAATATGGGCTAAGTGCCTTGTGTTCATCTTTTTGATGCCTAAATGATGAAATCAATTTATTTGTTTGATTAAGCTCAAGAGCAAAGGGGAAATAAATCCGATAAAGGGAAGGAAAAAGTGGTTGAATAGCTAGCGGAATCGTTCGACAACACCCGAGGTAAGTTCTTGAGTAAGAGAGCTTAAATTACGATGTGATTAAATCATGCTCTATGTGAGGCTATTGAGCCGAATGTGCAAGGATGATATGTGCCTTGTGTTTGAGTTTCGCAAATGAAAATGAAATATGAATGTGCCATGAATTATTGTTAGATGTGCATGATTAATTGAATGCTGTCCGGGCTAAGTCCCGAAGGCTTTGTGCTAAGTGAATATATCCGGACTAAGATCCGAAGGCCTTTGTGCGAGATACTAAATCCGGGTTAAGTCCCGAAGGTATTCGTGCGAGTTATTAAATCCGGGTTAAGTCCCGAAGGCATTCGTGCGAGTTGTTAAATCCGGGTTATGTCCCGAAGGCATTGTGTGAGTTACTAAAACCGGGCTATGTCCCGAAGGCATTTGAACGAGGAGCTATATCCGGTTAAATCCCGAAGGTACGTGATTTGATAATGAATGAGCTTGCTGTAAAATTCCAGCGAATACTCGAAAAACATCCCAATATGGGGATATGTTACGTATGTGTTGAATTTAATCGAGCCCTTACAAATAAATGTTCGCTCAGTTGATAAACGAGCTACCGGCCTTCGGCTAAGTTAGTCTATTGTGTATGTACATAAGGGTTGTTAATGTTGTGAAGCAAGTTTGATATCGGTAAATTGCGTATTATGAAATATTCCATTTAGCTAAATGTGTGTTATTCTTTGTTTATGCTGGAATTTCTTGCTCAAAACTTACTAAGCATAAATTGCTTACTTCGTTCCATTGCTCCTCTGTCTTATAGATTTTTTGGTTCTCCAGCTATCGGACTCGGGATCTTGATGTCGAAGTCGCCCACACTATCAAAGGCTCTTTTGGGTACTATTTTGGTTGAATTTTGATATGGCATGTATAGGACTACCCATTGTTGTCTTTCGAGTACTTTATGAAATGTATAAGTGTACAGCCATGCGAAAATGGCTTGTAGAAGTGGAGTATGGCATTAGACCATTCGTGTTTATGAATGTATAAATGGTTTCATGATGTAACTATAGTTGGAATGGAAGTGTTGAGCAAATGATCAGCCACTGGAATGGCTAAGTATGATCATATGTGGGCTTATGTTTGACAAGGCCCTAGTTGGTCCATGAAACCCCAAATTAGGTAAGGTTTACTTTGAAAACAGAAGCTGATAGCAGCAGTGGTGTGGATTGGAAAAATCACAAGAATTCGTAGGAGTGGAATTAAATAGTGATTAAATTATGTAATCGAACCTTGATGAATCTACTTTCATATGGAAGTAACGAAACAATCATAGGAACAGTACAGTAAGAGATATTAGGGTTCTTGTGGAACAGGGCCAGAACAGTTTCTGGATTCCCTGTTCCGCCTTTGGAAATTCACTATAAATTGACCAGAGATAATTAGGGGTCATACCATATATGTATGGATTCCTCTCTGAGTCTAGTTTCCATAGAAACAAACGGCATCAGTATTGAAGCTCTGTGCAGAGAGATATCCAAGTCGTAATGGGAAAAGGTCAGTGTAGTCGACCCCTGTAACATGGGAGATTTTGACTAATAAACTGTACTAATTGGCCCGACCAAAAATTCTAGAAAAAAATACATAGTTGGGGACACGAGTCTAGTTTCAGGGAAAAATCACAAAACTGAATTTCGAGTTGTGAAACTCAAGATATGATTTTTGAAGCGACTAGTACTCATACTGGGCAGTGTCTGGAAAATTTTTTTCAAAGTTTGTTAACATCTCGTGTCCGACTCCGGTGTCGGTCTCGGGTTCGGGGTGTTACATTTTATTGGTATCAGAGCTACGGTTTAGTCGATTCTAGGACTACCGTAATGTTTTGGGTCTAGCTATACATGCCATTTTATCTGATTACTTGATAGTGTGGTGATTTCTGACAATTGTAAATGTGTTTATTTATAGTAATGGATCCCGATCGTGACCGAGAGGTAGCTGATGATCTTGAGAGTGTAGCGCCTGCGCCCGTACAAGGGACAGTGCCGGCAGACTCTCAACCTAATGCTAGTAATCCGAATGATGAAGCTAGACAAGCATTCTATAGCGTGATGAATGATTGGTTTAACCAATACATTCGAACTAATATGGCTGTTCCACAACCTCCATACCCGACAAATACTACCCCCGCACCTACAATACCACCGGTAATGGACCAAATGAGGTCAAATAAGCCCCCAGTTGACAGAATCCGAAAACATGGGGCTACTGAATTTAAGGCTATGGATAGCGATGATGCCGAGCAAGCTGAATTTTGGCTGGACAACACTATCCGGGTACTCGATGAGCTATCTTGTACACCCGATGAATGCCTAAAGTGTGCTATCTCCTTGCTACGTGATTCTTCCTACTATTGGTGGAGTACTCTGACTTCTATTGTGCCTCGAGAGCAAGTAACTTGGGAGTTTTTCCAAACTGAGTTTCGGAAAAAGTATATCAGTCAGAGATTTGTTGATCAAAAACGAAAGGAATTTCTTGAGCTTAAGCAAGGCTCCATGTCGGTTACTGATTACGAGCGAAAATTTGTTAGACTTAGCAAATACGCTCGGGAATGTGTTTCGTCCGAAGCTATTATGTGTAAACGCTTCGAGGATGGGCTGAATGAAGATATAAAAATGTTCGTTGGCGTTCTTGAAATACGAGAGTTCGTGGTACTTGTTGAACGAGCTTGTAAAGCCGAAGAGCTTAGAAAAGAAAAGCAAAGAGTTGATGAGGGAACTAGAGAGTTTCGTAAAAGATCCTCGGGGAGGTCTCTTCAACAGACATCGAAGAGATTTCGAGATGATGCGGGCCAGTTTAGAGGCACTTCGGGCCTTTTTGGACGAGATCGTGATCGACCCCCTATGGGTACACGAGGCACTTCGGTCGCCAGTGTTGGGAATGAACGTCGAGACAGGACGAAATGCCGATATTGCGGTAAATGGCATTCGGGGAGTTGTAGATTCCTGACCGCTCCTGTTACAAATGCGGATCAGTTGACCACTTCATTAAAGATTGCCCGAGGTTGTCGGGACAGAATGCAAATCAGAGTGGGAGACCGGGTGCTACCACTGCTCGAGGTAGACCATCTGGAAATATGGGCAATGCTAGTGGTGGTCAGAGAGGATCTAGAGATGATATAACCAGATCCGAAGCCCGTGCGCCTGCTAGAGCTTATGTTATACGTGCCCGCGAGGATGCTTCTTCGCCTGATGTTATTACCGGTACATTCACTCTCTTTGATACTAATGTAATTGCTTTGATTGACCCCGGTTCTACTCATTCCTACATATGTGAAACCTTAGCATCCAGTAAGACTTTACCTATTGAGTCTACTGAGTTCGTAATTCGGGTGTCAAATCCTTTGGGTCGTTACGTGCTTGTCGACAAAGTGTGTAAGAAATGTCCCCTGGAAATTCGAGGTTCCTGTTTTCCGGCGGACTTGATGCTTTTGCCGTTTGATGAATTTGATGTTATCCTTGGGTTGGATTGGTTGACCGCGCATGATGCGATTGTGAATTGCAAGAGCAAGACTATTGATTTGAGGTGCGCAAATAACGAAGTAGTCCGAATTGAGTCTGCGGACTTGGAGGGGATGCCAGCTGTAATATCAGCAATGTTGGCACAGAAATATGTAAGAAAAGGGTGCGAAGCATACCTTGCGTATGTACTTGGTGACAAAGAATTAGAAAAGAAACCCGAATCTGTGCCGGTGGTTTGTGAATACCCGGATGTTTTTCCGGAAGAATTACCGGGTTTACCACCTGTTCGGGAGGTAGAGTTTGGTATTGAGCTTGTACCTGGGACTACGCCGATTTCGATAGCTCCGTATCGTATGGCACCAACCGAGTTAAAGGAGTTGAAAGCTCAGTTGCAAGAACTGACGGATAGAGGTTTCGCTCGACCAAGTTTCTCACCTTGGGGTGCACCAGTATTGTTCGTGAAAAAGAAGGACGGAACCGTGAGGTTGTGCATTGACTATCGTCAGCTGAATAAAGTGACGATAAAGAACAAATATCCGTTGCCGCGCATCGATGATTTGTTCGACCAACTGAAGGGAGCCTCAGTGTTCTCAAAAATAGATTTGAGATCGGGCTATTATCAGTTGCGAATCCGAGATTCAGATATTCCCAAAACTGCCTTCAGAACGAGATATGGTCACTACGAATTCTTAGTGATGCCGTTTGGGCTCACTAATGCCCCTGCAGTATTTATGGATTTGATGAATCGGATCTTCAGACCGTATTTGGATCGGTTCGTAGTGGTGTTCATTGATGACATTTTGGTCTATTCAAGAGACGAGACCGAACATGCTGAGCATCTGAGGCTAGTGCTGCAAATTTTGCGGGATAAGTAGTTATATGCTAAGTTCAGTAAGTGTGAGTTCTGGTTAAGAGAGGTTAGCTTCTTGGGTCATGTGGTATCCGCGTCGGGTATTCGAGTTGACCCGAACAAAATTTCAGCCATACTTGACTGGAAACCTCCGAGAAATGTTACTGAAGTTCGGAGCTTTTTGGGGCTCGCCGGTTATTACCGACGATTTGTGAAAGGTTTCTCGATGATAGCCACACCAATGACGAAGCTACTTCAAAAGGATGTTAAGTTCGAGTGGACGGAGAAATGTCAGAAAAGTTTCGACCAACTGAAAACTCATTTGACTGAAGCTCCAATTTTGGTGCAACCCGAAGCAGGTAAAGAGTTTGTCATCTATAGTGACGCATCCCTACTTGGGTTGGGTTGCGTATTGATGCAAGAAGGTCGAGTCGTGGCCTATGCGTCGAGACAATTGAAGCCACACGAGAGGAATTATCCGACCCATGATCTCGAACTAGCTGCCATCGTGTTTGCTTTAAAAATATGGCGACATTATCTGTTTGGTGAGAAGTGCCATGTATTTTCGGATCACAAAAGTCTCAAATATTTGATGACTCAACGAGACTTGAATCTGCGACAAAGACGTTGGCTTGAGTTGTTGAAAGATTACGAGCTTGTCATTGATTACCACCCGGGAAAGGCTAACGTGGTTGCGGACGCCTTAAGCCGGAAGTCATTGTTTGCTTTACGAGCGATGAACGTGCATTTGTCTGTTCTACCAGACAGTGTGTTAGTAGCTGAATTAAAAGCTAAACCATTATTGACTCACCAAATTCGTGAAGCTCAGAAAGTCGATGATGAATTGGTTGCAAAACGGGCTAAGTGTTTTTCGAACTAGGAATCGGAGTTTCAAATTGATGATGATGATTGTTTGAGGTTCAGAAATCGTTTGTGTGTTCCAAGGAATTCGGAACTCATTTCGATGATTCTGAACGAAGCCCATTGTAGCCGAATGTCAATTCACCCGGGGAGTATGAAAATGTACAACGATTTGAAACGTCAATTTTGGTGGCATGGTATGAAACGGGACATCTCCGACTTTGTTTCGAGATGTTTGATATGTCAACAAGTGAAAGCGGAACATCAAGTGCCTTCAGGATTACTCCAGCCGATCATGATACCCGAGTGGAAATGGGATCGAGTCACAATGGACTTTGTGTTCGGACTGCCCTTGTCAGCAAGTAAGAAGGATGCGATATGGGTTATTGTTGATAGACTGACTAAGTCGGCTCAATTCATCCCCGTACGTACGGATTTTTTCATTGGAGAAACTAGCTGAATTGTACGTTTATCAAATTGTGAGATTACACGGGGTACCTGTTTCTATCGTGTCGGATAGAGATCCGAGATTCACCTCACGATTTTGGAAGAAATTGCAAGAAGCTCTGGGTACCAAGCTGCATTTTAGCACTGCTTTTCACCCCCAAACCGATGGTCAATCCGAGCGGATAATTCAGATACTTGAGGATATGTTGAGATGTTGCATCCTCGAGTTCAGTAGTTCATGGGAACGGTATTTACCTTTGATTGAATTCGCTTACAACAATAGTTTTCAATCAAGTATTAAGATGGCACCTTACGAGGCTTTGTACGGTCGTAAATGCCGTACACCATTGTTTTGGACCGAGCTCGGTGAAAGTAAAATTTTCGGAGTTGATTCGATTAGAGATGCTGAACAGAAAGTAAAGGTAATCCGTGAAAGTCTGAAGGTAGCCACGGATCGTCAGAAATCGTACGCAGATTTGAAACGAAAAGACATCGAGTATCAGGTGGGAGACAAAGTGTTCCTTAAGGTTTCACCTTGGAAAAAGATACTCAGGTTCGGCCGTAAGGGCAAGTTGAGCCCAAGATTCATTGGGCCGTACGAAATCTCCGAACGAGTTGGTCCGGTTGCGTATAGATTGATTTTGCCCCCGAAGCTTGAAAGGATTCATGACGTCTTTCATGTTTCGATGCTTCGACGCTATTGATCTGATCCATCGCACATAATTAGCCCATCAGAGGTTGAAATTCAAGTCGACATGAGCTATGAAGAAGAACCGATGCGTATCCTAGCTCGTGAAGTGAAGGAGTTGCGAAACAAAAGAGTTCCGCTAGTAAAGGTGTTATGGCTCAAACACGGGATCGAGGAAGCTACTTGGGAGACCGAGAGCTCGATGAAAGAATGATACCCAAACCTATTTACCAGTAAGATTTTCGGGGACGAAAATTTCTTAAGTGGGGGAGAGTTGTGACAGCCCAAAGTTGACCCTAGTCGGGAAGTGGTTTCGGGACCGCTAAACCGAGTCACCGAAATGTTTGAATGTGATACTTATTGTCTAGAATATGTAATTATGAATGTGTGAAAATTTCAAGCTTCAATTTGGTTGATTTCATGTGAATTTAGTCAATAGGACTTATGTGAGAAAATTCTAAAATGTGATAGGTCAATGTGTGAGGACCTATTAGTGCATGTGGACAAAGGGGGGACATGCATGTCAAATTCCCCCCTAATGAGTAGTGGCCGGCCATGACAAGGAATGATGGGCAAAACATGTCATGAAACATGTTTTGTTAATGGAAGAATAAAATAAGGAGTATGGGTAATAAAGAAATGGAAACAAAAGAAAAAAAAATGTGTGGTTGCCCCCCATTGCCGTGAGCTAAAGAGAAGAAAGGAGAAAAATTTGTGTTCATCCTTTCTCACCTTCATTTAGCCTAAATTAGAAAGAAAAACAAAGAAAAAAATTTCTCATCCTTTGGTTCATCCTTGGCCAAAAATTTTACGGAGGAAAGAAGAAGAAAGGTGAAGAGATTCGGCCATGCATGTAGCTAGGCTAAGGTATGTTTGATGATGTTCCATGAGATGCATGCATGTTTTAGTTGTTAGCTTGAGTTCTACCTAGCCCATGGTCTAAATCTTGCTATGTGATGGAAATGGCACTTGACCATGGATGCATCATTCTTGGTTGATGTTTGATGTTGTGGTGATGAGGCTTGAGGATGAGTTAAGATTCGGCCTAGGTGGAGGTTGTGTTAATGCCATTGCATGCAAAATATGAAGCTTGTTAATGATGCATGTGATGATGGCTTGATGATTCTTGAACCTCCTTTTTAGCATTTTTGTGTGAGCACATATGTGCATTGGTTGCTAAATGGAGAAGAATCGGCTAGCAAGATGTGTGCTAAGGCCGAATGTAACTTTGCATGTTAATGAGCAATGCATGTGTTAAATTGATGAAAAGGGGGAGGATGCTTTACTAGTGTGTATGTGTGTGTATTAAGTGTTGAAATCGACCCCAAAAATAGACATGCATATTCGGCCAAGGGGAAAGAAATTAGCTAATATGTTGTGTTGATGCATGATTTTTGCATGTTTGAGACTTTAATGTCAAATGTATAAATATGGGCTAAGTGCCTTGTGTTCATCTTTTTGATGCCTAAATGATGAAATCAATTTATTTGTTTGATTAAGCTCAAGAGCAAAGGGGAAATAAATCCGATAAAGGGAAGGAAAAAGTGGTTGAATAGCTAGCGGAATCGTTCGACAACACCCGAGGTAAGTTCTTGAGTAAGAGAGCTTAAATTACGATGTGATTAAATCATGCTCTATGTGAGGCTATTGAGCCGAATGTGCAAGGATGATATGTGCCTTGTGTTTGAGTTTCGCAAATGAAAATGAAATATGAATGTGCTATGAATTATTGTTAGATGTGCATGATTAATTGAATGCTGTCCGGGCTAAGTCCCGAAGGCTTTGTGCTAAGTGAATATATCCGGACTAAGATCCGAAGGCCTTTGTGCGAGATACTAAATCCGGGTTAAGTCCCGAAGGCATTCGTGCGAGTTATTAAATCCGGGTTAACTCCCGAAGGCATTCGTGCGAGTTGTTAAATCCGGGTTATGTCCCGAAGGCATTGTGTGAGTTACTAAAACCGGGCTATGTCCCGAAGGCATTTGAACGAGGAGCTATATCCGGTTAAATCCCGAAGGTACGTGATTTGATAATGAATGAGCTTGCTGTAAAATTCCAGCGAATACTCGAAAAACATCCCAATATGGGGATATGTTACGTATGTGTTGAATTTAATCGAGCCCTTACAAATAAATGTTCGCTCAGTTGATAAACGAGCTACCGGCCTTTGGCTAAGTTAGTCTATTGTGTATGTACATAAGGGTTGTTAATGTTGTGAAGCAAGTTTGATATCGGTAAATTGCGTATTATGAAATATTCCATTTAGCTAAATGTGTGTTATTCTTTGTTTATGCTGGAATTTCTTGCTCAAAACTTACTAAGCATAAATTGCTTACTTCGTTCCATTGCTCCTCTGTCTTATAGATTTTTTGGTTCTCCAGCTATCGGACTCGGGATCTTGACGTCGAAGTCGCCCACACTATCAAAGGCTCTTTTGGGTACTATTTTGGTTGAATTTTGATATGGCATGTATAGGACTACCCATTGTTGTCTTTCGAGTACTTTATGAAATGTATAAGTGTACAGCCATGCGAAAATGGCTTGTAGAAGTGGAGTATGGCATTAGACCATTCGTGTTTATGAATGTATAAATGGTTTCATGATGTAACTATAGTTGGAATGGAAGTGTTGAGCAAATGATCAGCCACTGGAATGGCTAAGTATGATCATATGTGGGCTTATGTTTGACAAGGCCCTAGTTGGTCCATGAAACCCCAAATTAGGTAAGGTTTACTTTGAAAACAGAAGCTGATAGTAGCAGTGGTGTGGATTGGAAAAATCACAAGAATTCGTAGGAGTGTAATTAAATAGTGATTAAATTATGTAATCGAACCATGATGAATCTACTTTCATATGGAAGTAACGAAACAATCATAGGAACAGTACAGTAAGAGATATTTGGGTTCTTGTGGAACAGGGCCAGAACAGTTTCTGGATTCCCTGTTCCGCCTTTGGAAATTCACTATAAATTGACCAGAGATAATTAGGGGTCATACCATATATTTATGGATTCCTCTCTGAGTCTAGTTTCCATAGAAACAAACGGCATCAGTATTGAAGCTCTGTGCAGAGAGATATCCAAGTCGTAATGGGAAAAGGTCAGTGTAGTCGACCCCTGTAACATGGGAGACTTTGACTAATAAAATGTACTAATTGGCCTGACCAAAAATTCTAGAAAAAAATACATAGTTGGGGACATGAGTCTAGTTTCAGGGAAAAATCACAAAACTGAATTTCGAGTTGTGAAACTCAAGATATGATTTTTGAAGCGACTAGTACTCAGACTGGGCAGTGTCTGGAAATTTTTTTTCAAAGTTTGTTAACATCTCGTGTCCGACTCCGGTGTCGGTCTCGGGTTCGGGGTGTTACATGTTTTTAATGTATTAATAAAGGTTAAATTAGTAAAATGCAAAATAAGTAAAGATTAAATAAAACAAAAGCCATATTATCATCATTTTTTCTTCTTCATAATCGATTAAAAAAAGAAAAAGAAGCCAAAGAAGAGATATTAGGGTTCAGCACACATTTGGCTTGATTAAGGTACGGTTTGAGCTCGATTTTTGATATTTTTACGTTTTTGAGATCGTTGCTTTGTATTCTAGTTAGCCCATACCTTAATTTTTGAATTTGTTCATGATTTTGTGAAGTGTCATTGTTGAATATTTGAGTTATTTGATGTTTGATGATGAATTTTGAATATTCGTTTATAGTTAAACTAGTTTTATAAAGTGATTTTTAACAAAAATGTCAAAAAGGGATTAATTTCTAAAAATGTAAAATGTGGTGGTTAAAAGTGTGAAATAACAAAAGATATAGGCTGTTAGGAGTCCCTATAAAATTAGGCTATGTAACACCCCTAACACGTATCCGTCACCGGACTAGGGTTAAAGGCATTACCATACAAATCGGAATATTTTACACACAATTCATATACATCATCCACAATCTTAGTCAAACATTACCATAGAGTCCCTTAAAAAGGTCATCGAGACCTTAACCATGCATTAGAAAGGGGTCGGGACTAAACTGAGCTCATATAAAAATTTTTGAAACTTAAACATTTTTCAAAGTTGTACAAGTCACATGCTTGTGTGCCTCACACGGCTTTTGACACGCTCGTGTGTCTAGCCTGTGTCAAAACAGGGCATATATACTGACTTATTCACACGGCCACAAGACACACCCATGTGCCTTGTCCGTGGTCAAAACTGACTTGGTTCACACGGCTAGTCACCCGCCTGTGTGTCTAGCTTGTGCTCGAAACTAACTTGGCCACACGGCTTAGCACACGTCCGTGTGTATGACCGTGTGGTCTGCCCAGGCTCATTTCAAAATGGCCATTGAACAACATGGCTGGGACACACGCCCGTGTCCTTGCCCGAATGGGCAAAAATAGGCCATTTACAAGGCTAATTTGCCACCCATTTTGGGTCCTCCCTAGAATCAAATAGACTTCAAATGCATAGTATTTTCAACCAATTAGATTCATCAAACATCCATCATTCATATCATATAATCACCAATCTATTTCATACTTAATATATAATTCAAAACATGCCAAATCATGAGCTATTATCATACCAAACATATACTTCATAAACTGAATTCCATTCATTCATTCTCATGCCATGAACTTACTAATTTCTCACATAAGCATTCACCACAAACTTACCATTAAGACCTATTCACTTGGCCATTCATTAACACATAATATTGACATATTGCATCACATATTTCATACCAAAAACTTTTTCATATGCACAACCATAATAAAGCCAAATCACATGGCTTGATATATACATCACAAAGCATATCCAAATTCTTTTAGTCTATACATGCTATACGTTTATATTCACAATGTCAAAAGGTACCAAAATAAGGTTTGATAGTGTGGTGACGATCCTCGACGATCCCCGAGCTTTCAGTAGCTTCGATATCTATCAAATAGAAGATAAACACACTATCACAGTTCATAAATATGGCATGTATAGCTAGACTTACATCCGCTACGTTAGTCGTAGAATCGACTAAACCGCAGCTCTGATACCAACCAAATCTAACACCCATAACCCATATCCGTTACAGGACTAGGGTTAAAGGTGTTACCATAGAAATAAAAATATTTTTCACACAATTCATATGCATCATCTACAATCTTAGTCAAACATTATCATAGAGTCTCTTATATAGGTCATTGAGACCTTAACCATGCATTAGAAAGGGGTTAGGACTAAACCGATATCATACAAAAAATTTTGAAACTTAAACATTTTTTGAAGTTGTTCAGGGCACACACCCGTGAGAATAGGCCGTGTGTCTCACATGACTTTAGGCACGCCCGTGTGTCTAGGCCATGTCAAAACAGGCCATACATACTGACTTATTCACATGGCCCCAAGACATGCCCATGTGCCTTGGCCGTGGTCGAAACTAACTTGGTTCACACGGCAAGTCACACGCCCGTGTGTCTAGCTCATGCTCGAAACTGACCTGGCCACATGGCTTAGCACATGCCCGTGTGTACGACCGTATGGTCTGCCCAGGCTCATTTCTAAATGGCCATTGAGCAACATGACTGAGACACACGCCCATTTCCCGTCCGTATGGACAAAAATAGGCAATTTACAAGGCTAATTTGCCACCCATTTTGGGTCCTCCCTAGAATCAAATAGACTTCAAATGCATAGTATTTTCAACCAATTTCATTCATCAAACATCCATCATTCATATCATATAATCACCAATCTATTTCATACTTAATATATAATTCAAAACATGCCAAATCATGAGCTATTATCATACCAAACATATACTTCATAAACTGAATTCCATTCATTCATTCTCATGCCATGAACTTACTAATTTCTCACATAAGCATTTACCACAAACTTACCATTAAGACCTATTCACTTGGCCATTCATGAACACATAATATTGACATATTGCATCACATATTTCATACCAAAAACTTTTTCATATGCACAACCATAATAAAGCCAAATCACATGGCTTGATATATACATCACAAAGCATATCCAAATTCTTTTAGTCTATACCTGCTATACGTTTATATTCACAATGTCAAAAGGTACCAAAATAAGGTTTGATAGTGTGGTGACGATCCTCGACGATCCCCGAGCTTTCAGTAGCTTCGATATCTATCAAATAGAAGATAAACACACTATCACAGTTCATAAATATGGCATGTATAGCTAGACTTACATCCGCTACGTTAGTCGTAGAATCGACTAAACCGCAGCTCTGATACCAACCAAATCTAACACCCATAACCCATATCCGTCACAGGACTAGGGTTAAAGGTGTTACCATAGAAATAAAAATATTTTTCACACAATTCATATGCATCATCTACAGTCTTAGTCAAACATTATCATAGAGTCTCTTATATAGGTCATTGAGACCTTAACCATGCATTAGAAAGGGGTTAGGACTAAACCGATATCATACAAAAAATTTTGAAACTTAAACATTTTTTGAAGTTGTTTAGGGCACACACCCGTGAGAATAGGCCGTGTGTCTCACATGACTTTAGGCACGCCCGTGTGTCTAGGCCATGTCAAAACAGGCCATACATACTGACTTATTCACATGGCCCCAAGACATGCCCATGTGCCTTGGCCGTGGTCGAAACTAACTTGGTTCACACGGCAAGTCACACGCCCGTGTGTCTAGCTCATGCTCGAAACTGACCTGGCCACATGGCTTAGCACATGCCCGTGTGTACGACCGTATGGTCTGCCCAGGCTCATTTCTAAATGGCCATTGAGCAACATGACTGAGACACACGCCCATTTCCCGTCCGTATGGACAAAAATAGGCAATTTACAAGGCTAATTTACCACCCATTTTGGGTCCTCCCTACAAGCATCAAATACACTTCAGTTACATAGTATTTTCAACCAATTTCATTTATCAAACACCCATTATCCGTATCATATAATCACCAATCTATTCCATACTCAATATGTAATTCAAAACATGAAAAATCATGAGCTATTATCATACCAAACATATACATCATAAACTCAATTGAAGTCATTCATTCTCATGCCATGAACTTACAAATTTCTCATAGAAGCATTCACCACAAACTTACCATTAAGAGTTATTCACTTGGCCATTCATGAACACATAATATTGACATATTGCATCACATAATTTCATACCTAAAACTTTTTCATACATAACATAATCAATCCAAATCCCATGGCTTGATATATACATCACAAAGCATATCCAAATTCTTTTAGCCTATACGTGCCATACTTCTATATTCACAATGTTAAAAGGTACCAAAATAATGTTCGATAGTGTGGGGATGATCCTTGACGATCCCCGAGCTTTCGTAGCTTCGATATCTATTAAACAGATGATAAACACACAAAGCAAGCTTTCCAAAGCTTAGCAAGTCATATACAAATAACCTTAACTTTATAATCATATATAGATCATCAAAACCAAGTACTATCATCATTCACATGGTTCATATACACTATACATTTCCCAATTTATTTATACATATAACATATTTTGTCATACTTATATCATAGGATCTCAAAAGTACATGTACTTACCTTTCATACTCAAACATAGTATACAATTCAAACGTACCTGAATCGGATACACATTCATATAGTCATTTATTTTCTCTGAATGCCCACTGAACTGTTCGGAATCATAGCGATACGCAGATAGCTCGGGAAGCTCGTACAATGCCAATGTCCCAGACTTGGTCTTACATGTAATCAAATATCAATGCCACTATCCCAGACAGGGTCTTACAGAAAATTAAATACGATGCCAATGTCCCAGACATGGTCTTACACGTAAATCATAAGTTGATGCCAACATCCCAGACATGGTCTTACACGGCAACACATAT